>NW_023396739.1:0-149044 GCF_011125445.2 Fundulus heteroclitus | reverse complement strand
CTTAAAACTGTCCTTTTTGACAAAAAACTTATAAAAACTAGAGTGGCTCATGTTACTCTGAGGCTACCTTTATAGTTTTACTGCTATAGGCTTAGGCTACTGGAGGATATCAGGATCTAATTTTTCCCCTCTATAGAGTTCTACTGTTCTTCAATTATGCATTATGTGTTGTCATTTCTGCTTTAACTTTTGTTTCTCTCTTTTATCTTCATAGTAGGTACACCTGGTCTGGCGTTCGTTAACTGTGACATCTACAGAGAAGACGGCTCACCGCTACTACCATCTAATGTAGAACAGATTACTGGATCAATGTGGCTCTGTGCTTTTTGTCTCTCTTGTGTGGTCTCTGCTCTGTCTTCTTAAAACCCAGTCGGTCGAGGCAGATGACGTTCAACCGGTTTGCCGGAGATTTTCCTTCCCGTTAATGGGGAGTTTTTCTTCCCACTGTCGCTTCATGCTTGCTCAGTATGAGGGATTGCAGCAAAGCCATGTACAATGCAGACGACTCTCCCTGTGGCTCTACAGTCCCCAGGAGTGAATGCTGCTTCGGGACTTTGATGCAATCAACTGGTTTCCTTATATAGGACATTTTTACCAATCTGTATAATCTGGACCCAATCTGTATAATATGATTGAATTGACTTTGTAAAGTGCCTTGAGATGACATGTTTCATGATTTGGCGCTATATAAATAAAATTGAATCAATTGAATTTAACACTTTTTAATAGGATATATGTACTGGGTTCTTTCATGTCTTAATTACTTTTCTGTGTGGGCTTCAGTAACATATGATAGATAATATCTACTTTAAAAGTTAACATGAACTGCTGCTGAAGATGACCACTCTGATCTACCTGGATGTTCTCTGGAGGACTGAAACGCCTCAGTCAGTGACGTCAGTCTGTGGGTCTGTCGGGGCAATGAGAGAAGTTTCGTCTCCTCTCTCCGGTTCTGTGGCTCGATGTTTTCTTGCTCATGGTTTTTCACGTACTATATAAAAATTTTGTGTTTCCACTGAATTTAACTGGCTTTTTACAAAACATACAGCTTGATTTCATTTACGGTATTAAAATAAAGCCAAACGGTGCTTCTTCCCTCTTCAAGTTTTTCCACTGCTGTGTGTTCTCTCTCTGTCCGAGTCTCTAAGCAGCAGCGGGCAGCGCGGTTGTTTGTGTGTTGAGTTTGTGTGAGAGCTGAGTGGGCAGGCCATGCTGAGCCTGCGTGCTGATTGGCTGGCACCGCTGAGCCATGTAGGAGAGGGGAGAGGGAGCAGCAGAGTGCCGTGAGGACTGCGAGACACCTGAGTGAAGTTGGCCCCCCACCCTCTTCAAATCAGACGAAATTGGTGCAAACCGTTTGTGCTACATTTGGCAAACTTCACTCAGGTCTGCGACACTGGTAAAAGCTGCCGCAGTCGCGCGCGCACTGACTGACACTCTGACCATTTGTCAGCGTCAGTTTGGGCCCCCCCTCTGTCCTGGGCCCGGGACGACTGACCCGTTTGTCCCCCCTGTCAGCGGGCGTATATATATATATATATAATATTATATATATATATAATTATATATATATTATAATATATATATATATATAAATAATCACACAGCTATTTATTTGGCTTATTTATAATACTTGAAAATCTATGTCTATATATGCACATCTACAGTATGTCTAAATACAATAGTCTGTGGTATGCAAGCTAAAAACATGAATGGGCAACAAATGGTCTTGCACAGCTTGTTCCTAGTGTTGCCACTCTGCAGCTTTAGTCTGTCCAGTTTTGCAACATGGTGCAGCCTTTGTTTATAGAAGGCAGATACAAGTAGTAAAAACAGCCCGAATACATTTCCATGCAGCACAGGAATAAGGTATCTTCTCTGATCCACATTCACTACAACAGAACTTTTTTCTGCCACATAAATATGGCGGTGACGTTGACGTGCGAACCTGCGCCCAACGACGCGTCTACGTATATGATGTCTATGGCCGAGCATGCAGGTTTCATCCTGCCTCTTCTTCTTCCATTAAGACTGAGCCCAATTACCACTTATCAAACCTTCGCGTTACATTTGTATCGTCTCCTAGGCGACCTTGACACTCACAATATGGCGGTTTCCTTGACGTACCTTTTCTACAGGGATAACGAAACAGATGGGGCGCGATGTATGATCCAGGGTGCACCGTCCAGCAGGCGGGTTATATTCTGTCAGCCCCCCTCCCGGCTCCCAGCCTGCCGGGTGGTTGGC
This sequence comes from Fundulus heteroclitus, assembly GCF_011125445.2. Taxonomy (NCBI): domain Eukaryota; kingdom Metazoa; phylum Chordata; class Actinopteri; order Cyprinodontiformes; family Fundulidae; genus Fundulus; species Fundulus heteroclitus. Next base: position 146,797 of record NW_023396739.1, on the reverse strand, counting down.
TGAAACGATAAAAGAAACAACCCTAAAAGGTGACGTCTTTCCTGTGTTGGAAATCACATTATTTCCGGTAAGAAAAAAAATCTCGCCTTGGTCTGGAACTTGTCCTGTGCCGCTTTAACCCAGCGGGATGCTGCAGAAAGCAGCTTTGAATAAAACTCTGAGCAGGTCTGAGTTGAGGCAAACATCTGATCTATTTGATTTCATCGAGACCATCAGGAACATCTGCTTTATTCTGCTGGTCCTGAATTACCCCGAGTTTAGGGAAAACTCTGGAGTTCTCCTTCCAGAAAGAGGTACGTCTTCCCCCCCTCCAAACTTTATTTATAACAATGGCGACATTCCTAACAACAGCCCGGGAATGAAAAACAACAGTAGAGAGAGATCTGACATATTAAGGGAACAAAACATGACAATTACTAAAGATAAAAACTAATGCAACATAGTTAGAATATGTGTTTGCAAAACTTTCCCATTATATGAAGAGGGTATTGTTTTAATGTAAAGTTTCAACTCTTTCAGGAATCAGAAGAAATGAGATTGCGCTAAACTTTTCCATCTGTGCAAGAAATAGAATAAAGTTTAGAACAAATAATTAAATGGCAAAATATTAAATGGTCTGTACTCGTACAACACTACCAAGTCCAGAAGAACCCAAAGCTCACACTACAGTCAGCCATTCCTATTCATGCAGATATTCCCAGGCTGACAGTCCACTAAATAAAGCTCTTTTATTTAAACTGATGGTTCAGAATGTTTGAATTGAGGTTCTGTTAAAATATCACAAGGAGTGAATATTTTTCATCAAGTGTCTTGATGTCTTTATTTTGGCAGAAATACAGATTAGCTGGTCCTGGAGGGTAAATCCAACAGCCACTGAGAGGGCCAGGACCAACATGAACCTCTGCTGTTTTAATTTAACTCATTCTCAAAAATCTGATGAACTTTCACATGTTTGTATTGGCCAGTTATTTCCAAGGAAGCTAGTTAGTTTTTCCAATGAAGCTAATGATTGGAAATAAAAGAGGTTCTAAAGGTTCCGAATCATCCCCGAGAACAGAACCAGGCTTCTTTATCAGCTTGTTGAGGTTAAAAAGTCATTTAAAATCCCTAACTCTGATGCTGCTGTTTTTTTATGTATACATATATCTGTAAATATGTACAAAAACCTGGCAAGTTAATGCAAATCTGCTTATTTTTTTCCTGTATGCTCCTGTATACTCCTGTATGCTATGTAGAAAACTTCAATGAACATTGATTGATAATGAAGACATTACAAGCGAGAAATATTAATAAATAAAACTTCAGTAAAAAGGTTTAGTTTAGTAACGCATCATTCTTTTTTATTTCCGGAGTTGTAGGGTTGGGTGTTCGGCATTTTCTAAAAGAGGCCCATTCAAAAATATATGAAGATGTGGGGTATTACCATCAGTCCAGCTGGTATATGACTTTGTGTTGTTCCTGCATATGCTTTAGGCTTTTAAGACGTTCTAATTAGGGATCAGCTTACGATTTGTTTACAATGTGATTGGAAATTGATTATTGACGCAACATGCTTCCAAACCCGTTCACACACAGCCACATCCCCAGCCAAGACCTCTTAGTTCAGCAAAAAGAGATTCTTTAAAATTATCTGTACCAACAACTGTAAAAAAAAAACACAGCTGAACTAATTCACAGTTCACGACATCTTACTTCACCTGAACCTAAAACTAAATACTTCTCAGCTATCACATTGTGACATTGTGATAATAATACATCTGTGATATACTGTGCAGCCCTAACCTGAACCTCAGGGTTTTCTACAGGAAACCAGCCACTGGCAATGTAATGTTAGCAGATAGTTTCGATTTTGGGGATGAACTTCTCGCTTTCTGGAATGGAGATGCTTCCCTAAAGTCCGGATTACAAGGTTCATACACATTCTGGAAAAGTATGGAAATTAGGGATTCAAGTGATCAATGAATGAGTTAATCTAAAGGTGACTGATCTTATCAATCAACTAACGGCTAACTACCATTTTCTTTAAAACCCTACTTTTCTCTTTCAATAACATGAATGGTTATTTTTTTCACAATATGCTGAATTTTAAAAGTCACATCTTTATATTTTAACATTTTATTGCACCACGTCTAAGTGGACGTTATCAATTAATCGGATTGAACAAACTAATCTAATTAACCATTATTCAACAATTAATCGTAAGTCCATTATGTCTGATTACACCATTTACTATGTTTGGGATAGTATGAAAAAAACAAATGGTATGGTCATATTTTGGTATTTCTAGACTTCTTTACTTCTTGAAAAAGACTGTGAGCCCCACAACATGTAGTCTGGAAATTTTTAAAAATGTATCCATGAAAAATGTTCAGGATGTCTAGGATTAATCTGCTCAGTTCTGACATAACTCAGTGTGTGTGTGTGTAGGATGGACCTTGCCAGCAGGCTGATGATATGGCAGGAGCTGGCTCAGAGCTGTGGCATCGCTACTTTACAGCAGAGCGTCCAGCAGCTATGGAGGCTGCTTCTACTCTGTCTCATCTGCAGAGTCTGCTTCAGGCTGGGTGAGTATCAGCAAGCCGGAACCTTTGAAGTTCCACATTTATTACCTTGATTTATTTTGTTTATAGTCATATGCATGGAAAATATCTGCAAATCGTTTGTGTCTTTTGCATTTTATGATTCCTTGTCTTTGACGTTTTATCACACAGCTCCTGTAATGTCTAGAACAGGGGTCACTAATTAAAAATCAGCGGGGTCCGAATAACAAAAATCAACAACCAGTAAAGGTCCGAACACATTTTTAATTACAATCCGTTACTTCACATAGTATTTAACACTGAAATAAAATGTTTACGCATCCACCTTATACATTGACTATTTAAACAAAAAATAACATAAAAATAGAACGTTTTTCTATTTTAAAATCCAAAGTGCTTTTTGATTTTGCTTTTTTTTTCTAAAAAGTAGCCAGCAGCAGCAAACCTGACTGACACAGCTCATTGGCTAATTTGCATCACGTGCAGCCCATATTTTCCCGGAGCCGTGGACATCATGCTGCATTAGTTGCTTGTTGTGCAAAGTCAACCAAATCTGGTACTTTTAAAATATCCATTGAAAATTCCTGTATCTCTGCCACCTTTCAGCTTTAGACCCTTTGCGTCATCCTGGACAGCCTCTCCATCACTTTCCACATCCAAATCATCATCTGGTTAACTTTCATCTCTGCAGCATCAAGTTCTTCCTTCACACTGTTGACAAACTGGTCCACAGTCTGTTTTACAATCCCAGCTCCCTTTGCTCCCTTCCCTCCCTGTCCTCCAGAAACCCTCCATAAACTGCAGCTAGTACAAAGACAACAGCTTGCATCATTACATCATCTACTTCACACCTGTACATTAACTCCACTGGCTGCCTGTCACATTCAATATACATTAATCCTATGATCATACAAGGCCAAACACAGCCTTGGAAATGCAGGACACGTCATCAACGTTATCATGACATAATACATTTTAATTTGACACAGATTGCAATTACAATAATCAGTCTCTGCTTTGCCCGTTATTGTTCACCAATTAATGATTACAGTTTATAAAAAGGCATGATTTAACTTTTTTGAAGTTTAATAAAATGGTTATATTTTAGCCCAGTGACTGGAGAGCTGTCCAGGATGAACCCTGTGTCCGCACTCCACTTTAACTTCATAAAAAAAACTCTCTGAGAATCGCCTTTCTCTGGCCTCACCCAGTTAGAACCCGTTCTCCAGTCCATGTTGTAGCTGCAGTTTATTTGCTTTATCTTTTTAATGTAGTTTTCTTAACAATCTGTAAGCATCAAAATCCTTTTCATTTTATTTAGTGTGGAGCGCAGCTGCTCATCAGGTGCTCTTCTTTGTGTTTTAAATGAAACATAATAGCGAATCACGGGGAGATCCCTGGTTGGTCGCCGCGTTTATCAGCGAGGGAATAAACGGTGACAGACGACGTGGCAACAGGTGGAAATAATTCATTAATTAAATGCCGGAGCAGATTGACGCTTACCGAGGGAAGTTGTCAGCTCCTGAACTTTCTGACCTGCTTGTTCATAGATCCAAAGAAAACCTTTGACCACAGCTACTTTCATTCATGTCATCTGTGGTCAGTTTGAGACGCTCTTCCAAAGGTTATAATGATTAAACACCGATAAACCTCACACTGGCAATGTCCGCTTTGCAAAGACCCGCCCTACTCTCTTTCTGATTGGCTAATGTCCCGCCTCTGCCAGGTTTAATTGGTTGAGAGCAGCTTCAGTGTAAAACCTTGAAAAAAAAGTCTAGACGGGGCTTTTTGCGCTCAATTTCCAAATGACGGAAATCCGTCGCAGCGACGGAGAACTTTAACCCCTGAGTTAGACACTGTCATTGGACATGCAGTAATATATAAATGTTTTAAATCAGGTTGGGTCCGGATTAGCCAGCAGCTGGGTCCGGATCCGGACCGTGGTCCGCTAATCCGTGACCTCTGGTCTAGAAGCTACATGATGACAAATGATGAGTTAGTTGACTAAACATGTCCTTCTGTTTCCGTGCTTTGCTCTTTCTGTTCCCCAGGAGTTTCATCGACTGTGAAGCACGTCATGTCCATGTTGACTGGGATGTATGGCCTGTTCCTTTTCTTGGAGCTCCACATGCTGTGGGTGCTGCTGCTCAGCCTTATCTGTTACCTGAGTCTCCTGCTCTGCAGACACTCCAGCAGCAAAGGCCTCTTCCTCTCAGCTGTTATCCTTGTCTACCTGCTCATTGGGTGAGAGAACGGTGACAGTTTATAGTGTTTTGGTTCCAACACTGCTCCCTCTGCTCACACTGGTATCTACAGTGGTACGTAGAGAAATAATAGCATGCTGTTTAACCTTCAGAATCAGAAATACTTTAATGATCCCAGAGGGAACTTATTTAACCTTGTGTATGATGCAGGATTTTGCCTATTCCTTCACTCGATATTACAAGCTTTAGACCCAAAATTAATTTATTTGCTTCAGGTTGGATTTAGGAAGGCATGGACCATGGGCTAAAAGCCATGTCATGGTGAATAGAAATAATGATGGTTGTGTTTTGCTGCCTCCCAACCTGGAATTAAAATAGATTGTTTCAGAGTTTGCACCATTTCGTTTATAAAACATGCCTACAACTTTAAAGATGGATTTTTTAAAATTGTGACTTAAATAACAATTAGGGCAACACCACTTTGAATTGTCTTATTACTGAAAAGTGCTTTATAAATAAACTTGCTTTGCCTTGACAAAATAACAGTAAACTTCAGCGTGCATAAGCGTTCACCTCCCTTAAGGTCAGTATTTTGTAGACCCACCTTCCGTAGTATTTCCGTTGGATTGGTCTCTATCAGCTCCCCACATCTGGCCTCTGGGATTTCTGTCAATTCCTCGAAGCTAAACTGCTCCGGCTTCTTCATGCTGGATGGTTTTCACGTGTGAACAGAGATCTTCAAGTTTAACCACAGATTTTCAATTGGATTGAGGTGTGGACTTTGACTAGGTCATTCCAACACATATAAATGTTTCCCTTTAAACCACTCCAGTGCTGCTATAGCAGTATGCGTTGGGTCATTCTTCTGCTGGAAGGTGAACCACCATCCCATTCTCAAACCTTAGGGAGACTTATACAGCTTTGAGTCAAGCATATCCCATCCATCCATCTTTCCCTTGACTTGGACCAGGTTCCCTGTCGCTCCTTCTGGAAAAGCACACCATGATGCTGCCACCACCATGTTGCTGTGGGGGTGTTCTTGAGATGATGGGATGTGTTTGCCTCACACCAGACAGTGTTTTCCTTGGTGGCCAAAAGTTGCATTTTAGTCTCATCTAACCAGAGCCTCTTACTCCAAACAATTAGGGAGTTGCCCACATACCTTATGACAAACTCAAAGCCTGCCTTTTTAGTTTTTAACACCACATATTGGCCACTGTGGCACCCCTACTATATACCAACTTTTGGGGTCTCTGTTACTGGTGTATAAAAAAACATTTAAATTAGACAAACATTGCTTAGCCTGGTGGGGGTTGAGTAAAGTCTGGCGGCCCACCGGATTTATAATACAGTTGGGGAAACCCTGCATGTGCTTCCCATTTGAAGATGATGGATCTGATGGTGCTCTGGAGAAACCTCCAAGATCTGGATGCTTTTTGTATAACCTAAACCTGACTTGTACTTCTCAACAACTTTCTTCTGGACTTGTTTGGAGAGCTCCTTGGTCTTTGTTGTGTGATAAGATAAGAATTCCTTTAATGTCCCACAATGGGGAAATTCAGGCTTGACAATGGCAAACATCAACAATTATTAGTGATGAAAAAAGAAAAAAGAATACAAGGAAAGAAAAGTAAACTGTCTAATCTAAAGTAAGCTCTAAAGAAAACACCAAAAGTAGAAGATAAGGGTAAATAAATAAATTGACCAAAGGAAAAACAGTTATTTGATAGTGAAAAAATAACTCCAGCCTATAGACAAATTTCACAATAATATAATATGCCATATTTCCATATGCACAATTTCCATAATGTACAAAACCTATACAATAGGCACTGTGTATCATAGTCCAGCAGCATCCCAGAAAAGGAGTGAGCAAGTTACCTTAGCATCTGGGTACAGTGTAAACAATTAATGGCTAAGTCAGAGCCTGTGCAACAATATACCTGTTGGGTAGCAGTGCTGCAGCCTCGGTGGCCTTTCAGAAAAGCTGTGTTTATGCTGACAGGTCATGTGACACGTAGATTGAACTCAGGGGCACTTCAATTCCCTTTGAAGCTAAATGGTTGCACCTGAATTGTTTAGGGGCCTCACAGCAAAGTGGTTGGATACATACGTACATGCCAATTTAAAGTTTTATATATTTTTTAATATACTTTTCTAATTTCATTTCACCAACTTAGGCTACATTCACACTGCCGGTCTTGATGCGCGATTCCATCTTTTCCCCCTAAAATAAGATTTTTATTTGTATTTGATGAGGTCATTGACATTAATTTAAAAGCTTTGCATACACCCATAGGTGGGTAATCCAGGATCATTAAGTAAATGGCCTGTACAGAGATTAGCTCCAAACATTTGCATTTCCTGCCCCACAGCAGAGACGGTGACTGATGTTTAAACTAACAGCTGTTGTAATTATCTCACTACCTCACTGTTGTTCTTTACCTGGTACAACTTTAATGTACATCATCAATCCATATGTATATAAGTCACCTTAAATGTACATAAGTCTTCTTAAATCTCTGCTTTCTTTCTTTTTTTTTTTTCTCGATCCACTGTGTATATGTGGACACACTGTATATACCTCATGCACTTTTTCCTCCTTTTGACACCTTTTTTTGTTATTGAGGCGATGTGACACGTGATTTTCTCCACTGTGAATATTAATATAGTCTATCTTATCTTATCTCTTATCTTAGTGGTCTGAAACTTCAGTCCTCGAGGGCCGATGTTCTGCAACTTTTAGAGGTCTCTGCTTTAACACACCTGACCCCAATATGAGCTCATTGCCAGAGCTTGCCGTCATGCTAGTAAGGTAGTTTAGTCGTCTGATTCAGGCATGTGGTAAGGGACTCATCTTAACCCCGGAGTTCCGCTGACGCTCGCCACTTCTCTAAAACACTCAGCTGTTCTATTTTTGCCACGCCGACTCCACGTCAATCTAGAGCAGAGCGGATTGTTCAGGTAGGGAGTCAGTTGATGAAAAGCAAAGTGGACCCAGTCGAGGTTAAAAATGACATGTGCAGCGTTTGGATCACATTTTACTGTGAAACGTCAATATGTCATTGGCTCCGGCACCAAACCACCAGCCTATCTCATTTAATACTGGACCCCATGGATGAGGAATTTAGTTTTATTCAAAGCCTACAAGTACACTACTATCGCGCGATGAGTCAATCCTCAGGTGATTCGAGTCCAACCGTGCACCGTCGCTGCGCTCTCAATCACTCCTGGTGGAAATGGTGCCTGGCACAGCACTGCTGCCCCTTTAACGCTCCTGCGACGCTTCCGCATTCGGTGGAACTCCGAGGTAACGTTCCAGGACACCTTTCCTCGAGGATTTGAGTTTGAGACCAAAGGTTTAAATTCGCCTGGTTAAGCAAACAGGATGAAGGAAAACTAGGTAATAAACAGAGATCGAAACTCTGTATTCTGAAATTTTATGGAGCGTTGGCCCCCGGTTTAGCACAGAGGTCTGTTTGGATGCAGGGATTGGAGGGGCAGGGAGGTCAACTTCACAGAGACGGAGTTCAAACAGAACTTTACGATTTTGAGGGCAACTTTCAAGTATATATCAGCGCCTTTCCTCTCAGCTACTAAGGCTGGACACTTGTAATCCATTGAGTCGCATTGGAACAGGGGCAGATTATGACACACTTGGTAACCTCTTCGGCATTGCAAAGTCGTCTGTATGCAGTACTGTTGCAGCTGCTGTCAATCTTGCCAATTGCTATCACTTTCTGCCTGCACAAAGTTGTGACAAATGTTGATGGAAAGTGGCGTCGAAGTCTCATTCAATCTCCCTTGGTTGTTCTGCTGGACTCAAATTCAGAAAGATCAGATACAAGTCGGATTCAGGACAACAAATGGAAATGGCTAAAATGAGATTTGAAACAAAAAAATCAGATATGGACCAGATCTGCGCATGCACACTTGTTCTAAAAAGCCTGACCTGGTCACTTCACGCCATAAATTCAGATTTGGGCCACATTTGCCTGCAGTAGTAGGAAAGGGTGCCTTAGACTATTTTGTGCAGATCCATCATGTAAAATAAGATTTAAAAACATTTAAACACAGGTTGGAAAGCAACAAAGTAGGAAAAAGACAAAATAAATTAATAAATTTACTGTATAATAAGTCACTGTATAAACTATAGTCTGTTCCTGTGAAAGATTGAAAGAATTGTCTCCTTGATTTATTTCAGAGAGTTGCATTTTATCGATATGGGAACCTGGAATAAAATACGAGGTAAGAACAAAATTGTTCAAACCCCTGGCAGATTAAGGTTTAATGTGATCTGTTGATTTCACCAACATGTTTCTTGTGACTGAAAGTAATATTAATATTAAGGAGTCCGGTACTGAATCTGATTTTACCTTAAAATAAAATTAGATAATAAGAATAAAATACATATTTTAAAATTAACCCACAAATAAAAATAAATGTTTTTTCCAAGTTGATTTTTTTTACGTTGTTTTATCTTTTGAAATATAGTTGTCTCATTTCCTATTAGAAACAAACTCTTTGGTTTCAAGAAAACAATAAAAAATGTAAATCATTAGAGGTATTTTAAGTTCAGTTTAACTGTGTATACTGTTCACGAGACTGAAATTGTTTTTTTAATGTGTGTCTGCTGAGCTAATTAGACAATTCTTAATCCTTCCACACAAAACTGAAATCTGATTCTAAAATGGCTCAAATCAGAACCCACTACATTACAGCTGCGCTCGGCACAGTGTTTCATCTGACATGTTTTATCTTCATTCTCCTAAATATTTGTACTTCCTAATGCTTTTATTTGCAGGATTAATGATTAGAGTTTTACTACAATGTTTGGTAGAATTCACAACATGGCATCATTGACAAGGGGAGTATGTTTAACCAATCATAACATTTTGAATTCTCAATTTTTCCATATAACAATAATTAGCTCTCTAATGAGCTTTAAAATCAGTCAATAGATTATCAACCCCGGACTGACAAAAAACAATTAGCTTAGAACGAGCTATGAAAAAAAAAATCCCTTTGCACTTGTTACACTGACATGACTTGTAGGCATTAAGACGAGGGGAACTCTTGGGAAAACGGAGCAGAAGTAACTGCTCTCTTTGAGACTCTGCAGTAGGGCTGGACAATATGGACCAAAAATGTTATCTCAATAATTTTAGGCTGAATGCCGATAGACAAGAGCCCATCTCGATATGTTATTTTTTTCAAAAAGTAAATATAAAAGGCATCTCTGAATAAAAGCCTTTTCCTTAATGTCTCACAGGCAAATATTTTAACTAACAGCTGTAAATAAGTATGAGAAATGGTTGAAAAATAACCTACTGGAATACATAAAGGTACATTTATATCATAAGATATAAATATACCATAAGATATAAATATATAGAACAATATAGTGTAGCTTAAATCTCCTATAAATCTCAAAATATTGCCCAGCCCTACTCTGCTGCCATCATCTAGCATGTCAGATTGGACAGTTCATGTTGGAAAAGACTGAATGCAATATACCCCAAAATACCCCAAAATATTCAACAAAGATGTAAGATTAACAAATTATACTGGGAGGAGTCAATCAAGTGAAGTCCAACATATGCAACAGACACAGACATTTTCCTTCTAGAAAAATGTGTCTGTGACCTGCTTTTCTGCTTCCACCAAAGGTTGTTCATGGACATCTGCTTGACATAAAAAAAACTCAGCTATGTCAGTATGAATTAATCACTGTTAGCCCAATGACGTTTTCAATGTTGGTGTTAAAGCTGTGTCAACTGTTTCCCTTGTTTGCAAGGACTTCCAGGAAAAAGCAACTTCTCTCTAAAAATTGCCAGACTTTTCAAAATGGCATGTGAATAAAAGACATGTCCAAAAAGACAGATGAAACTAAAGTGGGGAATTTTTCCCAATGATGCATAAAGCTACTGTTTCTGAAAACCAAACCCACCATAATAGAACAAACACCTCAGCCCTTCACCACAAAGTTGGTGAAGGGCTGGTATTATGGACTTGTTTTACAGTCACAAACCATTCATGTGTTGCTTTCATCAAACTGACCATGAGCCCTTCAGTTTATCAAAGTCTGATGTTTTGGCTATAGCTGATTCATGAGCAGGGTTATAATCCAAGTACACCAGTAACTCTGTTTTGCTATGGATTATTAAAAAAAAAAATAGAATATTGGTGTTGCTTTTTCCAGACTTTAGCACTTTTGAACTGGTGATCTTAAGTCATCAAATGGTCAAAAAAGTCAACGAAATGAAACAAAGACCAAAATATTCTCTGCACCGGTTAGAAAGATTAAAGTCATAGAGGAAACCCCCTCTAAAAGTTATTGTCTTGTACGGGTAACTTTGTTTGTCCCACAACTATCATTTTACTTGATTGCAAAATTCTACAGTTAATTCTAAAGAGAAAGAAATAAGTATGAAAATGTGTTTTTGTGTCAGGCTCACAGATGGTGGTGGCCATGAAGGTGATCTCGCTGGCCTTTGAGCATGACAGAAGAGTCGTGACTAACCTGCCATCCCCCGCTGAGTTCCTTGGCTATGTTTTCTTTGTGGGTACTGTTGTCTTTGGGCCATGGGTCAGCTTGTCCAGTTACAGAAATGCACTTAATGCACCAAAACTGGTGAGTGTTTACATCTGTTTTACATCTCTGTTTATGGTATTGATTGTCATATGTGGTTTGGTGATGATCCGATGGTTTGTTCCCCAGAACTACTCGTGGCTGTACAGTTCCCTCCTTAGTCTTCTAAAAAGTCAGATCTGTCTGCTGGTGTCTACCTGCATCGCTCCATATCTTTTCCCTTTGTTCATCCCAGTCTATGGAAACTCTGTCACACAAAAGTAAGTAAGACTTTTATTCAAATCCTATTGATTTTGCCAAAGCAATACCCTAATAAAATCCCTGTTTTTGCTAAAACACCGTGTAATATCTTTTTCTTATTTCAAGATGCATTTCAAATAATTAAGACTTCAACACACTGACTGAATTGGAAGTTGGAAATTGTCAACCATATTACCAGTGTTTGACTGTTTAGCTACTTAATATGAAATCATTCAATAAAGCATGGGTGTAACGGACGTGGGAACATGGTTCCCTTATTTGTGTCCTCTGTACCTCACACTTTTTTCAGCCATTACAACTGTTTAATCCATTGTTAACATCCTGAAACATGTTTTTCTGATCTGCTTTTAAACACCATGAGTTTAGACACTGACAGTGGTTCACAGAGGGGGATACGTGCTCCCCCTGAATAGTGCTGTGCAGTGTGTGTCAGAAGCATGTTCAGCAAACCAGCCAGTTTTTTTTGCATCGTTATTTTCTAAACTGTGTAAGTTGAGTAATGTTGCACGACGATGTTAGCTAATTGCTGACTAGTTAAAACGTGCAACTATCAGAAAGCAAGATGCCATTAATTTACACAGTTACTGTAATGCTGCTTTCATACCAAAGGCTTTATTGAGCATCAAGGGCATCATATTTACATGCAAAGTCTATGGTAGACGTGTTTTTTTTTTTTTGAGAGGTCCTGCTGTGTGCGTTTTGAAGCTTTTAGCGGGTTTCGTGCTGCAAATTTGGTTTTATGTGCGTTAAGTGCCTTTAGAGCTGCCAACGCAAGAGTCGGAAACTCTGAACCTTTGTAGCTGGACGCGGGGCGTCACCCAATCAGAGAGACTCTGCTATGTGAAATAGGGCACCTGGCTGGAGATGCAGGCACCGATGCGGATAAGCAGGTTGTCAAACTGGGCTCAGGTGAGACGTAAATAGCACTGAAAGTGACCCTCATCAGCACGCAGCTCCTGCAGTAGGTGGTGAAGCTCACCAAACTCCAAACGCTTTTGAATTATTTGTGAATTTAGACACGGTACAGATTGTATTATTCAGTAAACAAAGCCAAGCCACTGTCTTGATTTTATCTGCAATTTTCCAAAGAGCCTGGCAAAGGAAAAGAACAGAGTAGCTCCTACCAACTGAAACCACTTTGTCAGACGTGCCGTCAGAGCATTGAGGCTCTGGATGCCTTTTTATCGCTGAAAAGACGTTTGGTCTGGACAAGAGCCAATAGACCTTTCGGCAACACCTCGCAGTATAGCAACAGCAGCAGCAGCAGCAACAGCAATGAAACAAGTTGTTCAGTTGAAGTCCTAACCCTACTTGGGGCGTTTACAGCTGACATTAAACAATACGATTTTATAGTGAAATTTGACTAGCCAACAGCTATTAATGTTGATGATGTCAGATTTGGTAGTATAGGAGCCAAAGTTCTCCAGATATCGTTTAAGATACAATATGGACTCATAGTTTGTCTTATTTTACGACAAATTGGTTATCTATAGTCAGAGCCTAAAGTTAAATTCTGGAAAAATTACTGCACTCAGCTATATAATGCTGTTATTTTTTAACATAAGGCTGAATTTCCTTGTGGCTCAGGGGGAGTTTCCAGCGGAAAGAAGAAAAAAGAAAAAGTAAACACTGAGACCAAAGCTACACAGTTTTTCTTACCATAGCTGTAAACATTGTGGGGTAGTATCAGCCAACTTCAGTTATTTTGGATAATCAATCATTATTGAACATCTGCTGTAAGAAGATTTCACTGTGAAACGTGAAAATTGCTCGTCTGTCATCTTGTTTACATCGGAGTACCATGGAGGTTTGATTGAGAGCAACGCGGCCGCTACAACTTAAGTAATGTAAACTATGTGTCTGTGTGCTTCGGATCCCATAGATGGATTAGAACAGGGATCACCAACCTTTTTAAAACTGGTAACGTATACCAGAGAAGAACTATTAAAAATTACACTTTCAACTGCTCAAATTATTCCACTGCACACTGCATAATTCTGGAACTTTCCCAGAATTATTAATTAGGAGGAGCAAAAGCCCTGTAGAGAATCTACAAGAGACGCTGCAGCTGCAGGGGAAGGTGTGCATCGATGAAACAGTGGGGTTATTTATTTATCTATCTATTTCTTTTTATGTCTGGCAATGTGGCATTAAGATTTGCTGTCTTAATGCCAAAAAGAGCCCAACAGATTTTACTTTCACAAGTGGAGCATTACTGCTTTCGCCATAGGTCGCAAAGGTTTAGACACCTCTGGTTTAGATGAAGCTAATAATTTTGATAATGGTAGTTGATCACTGTGTCGTTGTCGACATACATAGTGACAATTAAGATTTTTGATTCTAGTTAAACTGCTTGATCACTCAGAAAACCCCAGGTCCAAACAAATTAGAGTCCAGCCACTAACAAAATTTATGTTCCTTGACTCTAATCATAACAGTGGGTAATTGTCAACGCTTTTACACAAAAGCTGCCCAAAACACAACAGGAGTTCATGCCTAACCCAAACGGTACTGGAAACAAAAGTCCTTTGTTGCTTATCTTTTGGGGCGGGAAAGTCCTCATCATGAAGTCCTCATCATGAAAACAGCATCCTGTTTTGGATTCTAAAATTTTAGGATTCTGTTCTTTTAATTGAAAGAAAAGAGGTCTGTTTGCATTTCAGTAGCTGACCATAGTGTTTTTCTCACGCTATGCAGGTGGCTGCATGCTTATGAGAATGCTGTGTCCTTCCACTTCAGTAATTACTTCGTGGGTCATCTGAGTGAAGGCACCAGTATGTTAGCTGGAGCAGGCTTCACAGAAGACAAAGACAATGTCAAATGGTAACTTCTGCAAGGCTTAGCTGCTGTTGTAACATTGGACTTATTTAGTTTATGCTTGAGTATTTGTGAAAAGATGAACCCAATAAATGTAGAATGTAACCATGTATTTCCTTGTACTCCTTATAATTATGTACAGGGATATGAGCATAGTGAAACCTCTAAGTGTGGAAATGCCTCGCTCCATGGTGCTGGTGGTGATTTCCTGGAATATTCCAATGTCCCAGTGGTTAAAAACCTGTGAGTCTCAGCCTCCAGTATTTAGTATTACTAAACACTGGTGTTCAAGTCACAGACCCAGCATTATTCTATGTTTCATATGTTTAATATTTTTATATACTGCTATAGTGTTTAGTAGTACTATCTCCATTGCCTCAAACAGAGTTAGATTTTTCAGCATCTCTTGAAAGGCACAAAAAGAGCGATATCCATGTTTGACCATGTTCTTTTCTCTGTTCTTTCCTCAGATGTGTTTAAAACTGCCATGAAACTGGGAACGTTCCCAGCAATCCTGGTGACATACACGGCCAGCGCCCTCCTGCATGTTAGTCACATTTAGGCACTTTCTTTGTTCATAGGTTTCTTGTATGAGATTGGCCAAACTTATTACATACATGGAGATGTGTGTGTGTGTTTGTGTACTTATGACTGAGTGAGAACCCATTTTTCAAATTATATCAGCAAAGTGGGGACATTTATGGAAACTGAGGACCATCCGGAGCTAGTCCTCACTTTTTTAGAACTAAGGTGGGAATTAGGTTTAGTTTGTTCGACTGCTTAAACCACCAGAGTTTAACAGGGTGACTACAGTGTTTAGTTCGACAGATACATGAGACATTTCCGCTTTTCCAACCTAAACATTAACCTGACCCTAGCCAAATGAATTTCGCTCCGCCTAGCTCCACTCATCCATCTGGGACAGATCCATAGGAATGGCGTTTCAGAAGGCTGGGCCTTATCAAAAATCCTTGCATATGATTGGATAAGCCACTTGTCTGTCATCTTTATCGACGTGCTATTTCAACCACTCACACCGAAGCCAACCCGTAACGCTGATGAGAGCGACGCAGGAAAAAACAAAACTTGCCAAATCCAGTCGGGAGAAGGGCGAAAACATCATTTCCACCAACAAAAGCCTTCAGAGCCGTTCTCTGATGTTCTTTTAATGAAACAATTTTAGATAGATTGGACAACACGGAAGAAATAGCAGCATCAATGTTAACGCTTGCTTCCACGATGCGAGCCGCCATTGTTGTCTGAATAAAAACAGTCTCACGGTCGCTTCTCCACTACACAGCCCTGCATTGTGATTGGCTGAACAATAAAATTGGTTGAAGAAATCACTCTCTATGGAAGAGGTCCCAGATGGATGTGAGTGAAGCTAGGCGGAGCTAAGCCGAACGAAATTAATCTGGCTCGTCAGGTTACCTAAACATGCCCATTCAAATCCTGACCAATCACAGAACAGTAGTCAGACATCCTACAAGAAAAAAACTTCTGCCCAGTTGTTTTGTTGAAAACGAGCTGCGAGAACTCCCAGAGAAGGGCTGCAAGAACAAATTAGGTCATTTTCTGGGTTGCTGGTGTCTCGCAGAGTATGTTGCAGCCTTTAGGGTTAGGGTTAGGCTATAGAAAGGTTTGAAATGTGTGTGTGTGTGTGTGTGTGCTTTGATCCCAAATAAGACTTCATTGTAATTCCTTTACTTGGGATATTTATTACTTTAGGGGCCCACCTAGTTTTAGTAGGTCAATATATCTAACTACAGGAATAACTAGTCTGTGAGACTGTAGAACCTAAAACACAATTTTTACTCTAGGAAGTACAGTAGATTTATTCTTGAACCTAGAACATGAATGCTTAAAGCCGGGCCTACACTATATAAGAGTTTTTGACCTTTTCGGGACGATTCTTCAGTCTTGCGACAATTTCTGGATTGGGCCGAGTTTCTGCTTGATCCTGCGTCGTGTAGTATACGGAGGGTAACGAGGGGCAATTCGCCTCTCATGACCACCTCCCGATCAGGTATCAGACAGTCGGATGAAAATCAAACATGTTTGAAATTCAGTCGGCCCTCGTGAGTGATCGTGAGCGCGTCCTGCTGTTGAAGCGCAGTTACGAGCGTCTACGAGCCGATTTCCCCCAACCTCGCACACTGCGCACTCGCAAACAAGGAAATCCTTCTTCGTCTTCTCAAACGAAAACATAGGAGAGGAGAGAAGCATGACAGCGGTACGTGTGACATGGAGTCAAACTACAGAGGGACAACTCTTAGAATTTACAAAGCAGCGCGTTTTTTTCTAGTGAGCCTCACATTAACATTGAGCATCGACACTTCCGCCTTTTTCTTCTTCTACTGTTGACATTTGGCTGACAGATAGACAAGTCAGACAAATTCAGTTTTGTTCAGTTTAGTCCAGCTCTATACAGGTAAATAGAATTGAGATCCATACACACCTGCTGACCCTTGCAGGGTCATGGAAGGCTGGTGCCTTTCTCCAGTTGTTATTGGGTGTGAAAAAAGGTGGACATCCTGGATAGCTCTCATTCAGTTCAATAAACTAAAACACAATTAATTCCAAAGAGAAATAATATTACCAGAAAGAAATGGAAATTCACCTCATTATGTTTTACTATTACCTTGCATTATTATGTTTCCTTATTCATTTACTTATTTTAACAAGTCAACTGCCTATTTTCAGTTGCTAAGCTTTTTTTGTGGTCAATTGAAAATAGAGAAGTATAATAAGAAATTATACTATAGGAATGCTATGTGAACCTTGAGGGATTTGCTGGATAGTTTCAGCTGCTTTTGTGCTGTTGACTTTCTTCAGGGCCTGAGTTTCCACCTGGCAGCTGTTCTGCTCACACTGGGATTCATCACATATGTCGAACACGGTATGCCATTATTTCTGCCTCTGTGGTGGAGTATAGCTAATGTCATGTCAGCTTCACAAATGTCGGTTACACGAAAATTGTATGTTTAGCTGAAAAATAAATGTAATTTATAATAAGAAATATAATCACCATCATTTTTGATATTTCAGTATTTGAATTAGTGTTAAATGCAAGATTCATATATATGTTTGTTTTTATTGCAAATTTGTACTAGGCACATTTGTTTTGCCTACATGAAATCCCATTTCTTC
Source organism: Fundulus heteroclitus (assembly GCF_011125445.2). Classification (NCBI taxonomy): domain Eukaryota; kingdom Metazoa; phylum Chordata; class Actinopteri; order Cyprinodontiformes; family Fundulidae; genus Fundulus; species Fundulus heteroclitus. The sequence goes on along the minus strand of NW_023396739.1, from coordinate 129,233 downwards.
TTTAGTTGGTTGATTAATAATGATTAAATTTTATTTTTGCCTGTTGTCAGTTCTGAGAAAGAGGCTTGCATTTATCCTTAGCGCCTGCATCCTGTCCAGGCCCTGTGCGTCTGATTGCAGCCATCAACACAAGAAGGTACCTTCTTAGGTTTATTATGTTATGCATTACTGCAAAATTAACTAAAGAAAGCAATTGTATATATCAAACCACATAATGCATACATTTTAGTTAAAGAATCAGGAATCTTTATTGTCATTATGCAGCCATAATGGAATTTTGGTGAGACGATTGGCTCTGAATGCACGCACAACACACAGACACAAATAAAAACACCCATAAAGTTAAGGTTAAGTTGTACAACAGAGAAAGATTTATCACAAGGGGAAGCATAGTGTGCCTTTATTAACAGATATTACAGTACATTCAGATGCAATGCAAAGAACAAGAATGAGGAAAACTATAATGTCAGTACCATCTGCTGCTGAAGCAGCACCTGTCTTCATGGTATGTCCTTGGCACGTTATTTAAACGTTGAGAAAGCTTCCTGCAGTTTATGTGGGAACACACAGGAAAATGTGACGGGATGCGAAAATGAAACGTTCCTGTGTGCTAGTACTGAAGGCAGCTGGATCCTGGCCCACTTCAAGCACTGGCTCCAAATAACTGGATTTGTACTTCTGGATTTAGAAGGATTATTCTTATTTTAAGTTTTTTCTCTACTCTGCAGAATCTTTGGGTGCTGTTGCTGAATCTAGTTTTCAGCCTGCTTGTCATCTTCCATCTTACCTACTTGGGCTCCATGTTTGATCCTGGATCTGATGAACAGGAAGTAGAAGAGGTAAACATTTCTGGTACATTTCTATGAAGTGTTGATAGTGTAAAGAGGTAACAGTTAGATTATCTTCATTTTATTTAGCATCCTTGCCATATAAAATAATCTCCTGGTACAATGTGTTTTCTCCTCACTATTAAGTTCCATTTCAAGTTTGTTTTCCAGGCTAGACAGGTAGCTTACATGGCAACTATTTCCAAGGCTTGACTTTTTTGTTTTCATAAGTTAAGAACTTGTAGCTAGGGATCGTATTTAAAATGTAACAATTTTAAATATTTTGGCTGCTAATACAAGTCAACTTTTTCAAACAAAATTGCCATTAATATTCTAAATTCAGAAATACTGAGTAGTAAGATAACAGGGGCTTTTCTTTTTTCATGTCATCCATCTCTCCTGAACTCCACCCAACTCTTGTTAGAGAGTTCCACATGTAGATGCTATTTTCCCAGAAGACCAAAAGGGGGCATTAATGTTCAATCTTTGAAACTCTTAGATTTTTTTCTGTTTTAATTTTTCGGCTTTTCCCTCTCAGGGGTCGTCACAGAGAGTCATGTATTTCGATCTAACCCTGTCTTCTGCATCGTCTTCTCTCACCCCCATTACCTTCATGTCATATTTGTTCTTCCTCGAGGCCTCCAGCCTAGCAGTTACAGCCTTAGCGTCATTCTTCCGATGTGCTCACTATGCCTCCTCTGTACATGTCCAGTCGGTTCTCTCCAACAGACTGGACATGTACAGACTGGAATCTCCAACATATCAAACATGTGCTGTCCTTCTGATGTACTCATTCCTGATCCTATCCATCCTCGTCACTCGCAAAGAGAACCTCATCTTCATTTCTGCCTTCTGTCTTTTTCTCAGTTCCTCTGTCTCTAACCCCTTTGGTCGCTAGGGGCAGGGCTACGCCCCTTTTTTGTCCAGCTCTAAAGTTAGGTCAAATCCTGTCACTTTTTTTCTAAATCCTCCTCAAAAAGATGCTTTAAAGTTTCTAAAACAAGTCACGATTTTTTTCAGACACACACACACACACACACATATATATATATATATATATATATATATATATATATATATATATATATATATATATATATATATATATATATATATATATATATATATATATAGGAGTTTTTTTCACTCTATTAATCCTTCTGACCTCCCTGTCCAAACTATGAAAAAAACCTAGGTTCACGGTGGAGCCGTGTAGTGCAGTTCAGCAAGGAATGTTGAGACCTCTATATCTATAAACAGCAGCTACCAATGGGCTAACACAGAAGAGCAAACTCTTTGGGTCAAGACTCAGCCATTCATTTACATCTCAAGGATGAAGAATACTTGTTTCAAGAGAGTAATGAACACATTCTGGACAGGGAAAACAGGTGGTTTGAGAGAGGAGTGAAGGAAGCCAGAACACAAGGCATCAGCCACTCTGAATGGGTCCCATTGTAAAACACCTGAGTCATCCGAGTGGCTCGTCATTTCTGAGCGAACTCCTCCTGGAGCTTTTGACTTCAAAGGCTTCAAAATCACTCAATATAGTCTTCAGCCATTGGGAATCAAAAGTTATCAAAAGCTTTTTGCTGCATGAAAGCATGTGGGCGTGTCCAAGGTTCAAAGTCTAACTTCTTGCCATAAAAGACAAAACTGGAATACCTTTGGGACACAATGATGCAGCTGCAACAAACTTTCTGTGAGTGTGTTTTTATGTTTCAAGCTTTGCAAAATATTAGATAATTTGACATGACATTTTCAAAACGCGACAGGAGGTCTTCGTCAATCCTTTGCCACCACACAGGAAGTGACCACAGCTTCGTAAAAGAACATCGGACTTTGGCCCTATTTTCAACACTTTTCACTGGTGCACATCTAAGCCTGGTGGAGCTGATTTTTCGCACCTGCCGAATGCTGATTTCTGCAGAAGCTTGTAGAAATGCTCAGCTCTCGCGGTCTCAACACTGGCTGCAGCAGCACTGAGCTGCGAGGGCCGCTCATCACCACTTGCGGCTTTAATTATTTTTAAATTTGCTATATTTGTTTCATTGATTGCATGATTGTTGTTTTACTTAGATGCATTAAGTAAAGTTGAGATATCTTTGTGAACAACGAGAGATCTCCACACCAGGAAAAACATATTTACTTTTTTTTCCAGACATAGTGGATTTGTAGTAAGTTTTGGGCTGTGTGTTTGACAATTCTGACCTAGACAGCAGAAAAAGGCTGAGACCTGAGTCAGACTAATTGTTGTTTCTGTTTTAAGGGTTACGCTGCCATCCACACCATACAGAGGTGGTCTGAACTGAACTGGGCGAGCCACTGGATCATTTTTGCTTGCTGGATTTTCTATCGTCTCATTCAGTGACCTTATTGTGGCAGATTTAAAAGAAATGTGCAAAATTAAAACTATTTTTTTATACCAAATGCTTTCTTAAAGTTTGATTTTTTTTTTTTTTTTTTTTTTTTTTAGAATATTTGATAATCTGTTGACATGTGATGTGTACATCTGATGGACTAAATTAAACGATAAAAATGAGATTTTGTAGTGAACATTACATGCACAGTTTGGATCCAACAGTGTATGCATTTCTGTAACTTACCGTAAATGGTAAGTAAAGACCTAAAGTTACAAATCTTTTGTCTTCCTGTGAGTTTTAAACGGTCCTGGTCCATGACTGTCCACATATTTATTGTTTTCGATGACTACAGTTAGTTTCTGCAATATTTAGTCCATGAATGTTCTATAAATATTTGTAACCCTTTGTGATCATGTAAAAAAACAAAAACAACAACAGTGTTCTGGGAAAGTGTTCACACCATTTACTGTTGTCTCTTCTGATGCTCTGTTGTCTGTGGATTGTATAACAACAAGGATTTTTCTTAAGCCTATGTTGAGCTGGAAACAAAGGCTAAATAACCAGAGCTCCAAAGACCTGCAGGTAACAATCTGTGGAGAATAAAAATAAATACCTTTTTATTGTCCCATAATAGGAAATTTTGGGCGTGACAGTTACCAACTAGATTAGTAATATGATTAGTTTAAAAGTTACGTTCTAAAGCAAAAGAGAATGAATTTATCATTCAGAGCCAGACAGTCCTCCTGGCTCTGATTGGTTGTTTCTGACCAGGAGTGGTGTATTTCTGCAAATTCAAAACACATTTTCAGTGGACCCCTGGTCATTTTATGCTGTTGCTTAACTAGCTATTTTTAGGTAAAGAACACTTAATTCTATCTCAACCCTTTATTAAACCAACTTTTTTAACCAAAACTGTTGAAAAAAAGAAAAAGAACTCTTTGAAGGGGCGGAGTTTGGCAACATAGCATTCCTGGGTCTGCGCAGGGGCCCCTGCAGCTGCATGCACTATGCATATCTTTGGATTTGAGTTGATATTTTTTTCTAATTTGATTTTTGACTTTTATTGATTTTTGTCTCTCCTTTGGGATAAAATAAATGTTCTTTTTTGTCAAACGCTTAGTAGGTACATATGTGTGTGTCTGTGCGGTTGGGCGCATGTATATACATCCTAAATTTAAATTATTTTTGTTAGATAACCTTTGTTTATTTAGTGGCTGGTGCCTTTTTTCACAAGCTAAATGGGACTCCTGTGAAGTCAGCTAAAATGAATAAGCGGCCTTTTAAACAATTAAATATTGCCTATACCTTTGCTAAAACAGTTGAAAAGAAGCAAATGTTATCGCTTCACCTTCTCTTCCTCTGGATGTCACAGACTCAGCACCTGAGCCTGTGAATCCCAGTCATACAGCATGAAATGCATAGCAACCCTGGTTTGGACCTTTCAAAATGAAAGTGATATGTTTACCGTTTATTAACTGGAGTCAGTTACCATTCTTACCTCGGTTCTAAAAATATTTAATTTCTTCCTAGGAATATGGTTGTATGATGTATGTATGTATTTTTGTTTTTTAGTCACTGTCTCATGTGGTTAATTGGATGTTCCTTTTTCAGAGTACCCATTTATTTTACATAGGTTTCCATGGCTATTAAACAAAAACTGTTTCCAGTGAATACTTTCACTTTAGGATGACAAAAAGAACACCTCCAGATGTTGCTCACCAAAGGTCATCAAGATCTGATGTGGATTTCCAAAATAAAGCTGCTCAAAATCTCTAAATCTGGTTAATTTTACCTAAGGTGCTGCTAAAAAACTCTTTGTTTCGCTTCAGGGGGATAGTAGAACATCCCTAGATGCTGCTCACCAAGGGTCTTCAAGATCTGATGTGGAATTTCAAAATTAAAGCCTCTCAAAATATCTATGTTGCTGTCAATATTGAAACAAAACTGTCTGCTTCCAGCTACTGCTTTCACTTCAGAGTGATAGTAAAACACCCCTAGATGCTTCTCACCAGAGGCCATCAAAATCTCAAAATTTTGTCACTAATCTGAATTTCAAAATTAAATCGAATCACACAAGCTAATAAAAGAGATTTTGAGAGGCTTTCATTTTGAAATTCCACATCAAATCTTGATGACCTTTGGTGAGAACCATCTAGGAGTGTTCTACTATCACTCTGAAGAGAAATCAGAGACTGGACACAGTTTTGAACCAATACTGACATCAACTTAGAAGTGGCTAAATTGTGTGGGTCAAGTAGTGCATGTTGCTGAATCAAAGCTGTGCGTCCCGCGCATGATTCACGGTGAGTTACACAAACACATAATGCATTTCTGTGCCACGCGCATCGCACGCATGTTAATTGCCCTTGTGTGGGTCAGGTGTGGTAATGGTTTTGTGCGTATACGCTCCGAAAATCCTGCAGGCGCCCCTGGTTGGGAGGACTAGAATGACCTACATGATAGGCTAGCAAGTAAAAGGAAGGAAATTGGTTTTCAAACGTAGTGTGTGTGGTTGTTTTGTACCGTAGACTATATATACCTATAGTATGTCCATGTTTTGTTTTTTGTTACCGTTAGAAGAGGACAGACTGACTAGTCTTCCGCTGTTAGGCTGTGAGGTCACAGCGGAGCGACCAATAAAGTATCGGTTCTTTCCCTTGGTGTATCTCGAACGAGCCTATAAGCAGCGCTCCTTGCCTTTCTTGATGATTTTGCACCAATAGGACGACTGAGCAAAGCGGCTCAACCAATCAGCAACAGTTAAGAGCTGTCACCGACGCCAGTGTTAGCCATTGGAGTTTTAATGTATTTTGGCGGTTATGCGGAAAACATGGCGGAAAATTTGAAAGGTAATGTTTCACCCTGTTGTGAGTTAAATCGTTCGTTTGTTCGTGAGCGAGGTGAAAGTTGCAATAGGGAATGTCATGCTATTATGCTAACCACATGTCGTCTTTGGGAGAGGCCGTTATTGTGAGTGGTGCATTTTTTTTTTAAAAGAAAGTAGCTCCTAACCGCGGCTGCCAGACTGTTCAAAGTACTTTCAGCTCTTCGTGGTTATTAAGTTGTAATACGGATTAAAGTGTGCGTTTAGAGAAGCATGCTGCCATGAGTGTGGAAGGAAGAGGGACAGAACAGCCTGAGAACGTGGAGCAACATACGCGAAGCTGCGCTTTTAAATGTGTGCGGATCTGTACTGAGACGTACTCTGGCTTTACACTTATGTGATGGCTGTGTTTGAAAATAGGTCGGCAACCTAAACCCGTCTCTACTCTACAGCCCGATTCCTCTACCGGTTTCCAAATAAGGAGCAGCGGGTTGTTTGAATCTGTCCCAAAAGTCCAACCGAGAACTAGCTTCAATGCACACATAATCAAAAACAGCAATTGGTCCCATGAGCCGTGTTCTAATTTTAACTTGGTTGTTTTGAATTAAAACTCCCGTGTTTTTGTGTGTGTGTCCTCCTGGGACCCGAGGATTTTGGTCTAAAGATGAACTTTTAAACACCAAAAAAAAAAAAAAAAAAAATTAGTTCCCTTGTTTGATCAATTGTCAACCTGTGTGTGTGTGTGTGTATGTATATTTCTCAAAAACATAAAGGGAATACTTAAACAACACAATGTAACTCCAAGTCAGTCACACTTCTGTGAAATCAAACTGTCCCCTTGAGAAGCACCACTTATTGACAATCGAATTTCACCTGCTGTAGTGTAAACAGACAATAGGGGGAAACTAGAGGCAATTAGTAACACCTCCCCCCCCCCCCCCCCCACACACACACACACACACACACAATAAAGGAGTGGTTCTGCAGGTGGTGACCACAGACTACTTCTCAGTTCCTCTGCTTTCTGGCTGATGTTTTGGTCACTTTTGAATGCTGGTGGTACTTTCACTCTAGTGTTTACAACCCATACAAGTGTTTCAGGTAGTGCAGCCCATCCAGGATGGCACATCAATGTGAGCTGTGGCAAGAAAGTTTGCTATGTCTGTCAGCATAGTGTTCAGAGCATGGAGGCGCTACCAAGAGACGGGCCAGTACATCAGGAGACGAGGAGGAGGCCGTAGGAGAGCAACAACCCTGCAGCAGGACCGCTACCTCTGCCTTTGTGCAAGGAGGAACAAGAGGAGCACTGCCAGAGCCCTGCAGAATGACCTCCAGCGGGCCACAGATGTGCATGTGTCTGCTCAAACGATCAGAAAGAGACTCCATGATGGTGGTATGAGGGTCCGACGTCCACAGGCGGGGGTTATGCTTACAAGCCCAACACCGTGCAGGACGTTTGGCATTTGCCAGAGAACACCAAGATTTGCAAATTCACCACTGGCGACCTGTGCTCTTCACAGATGAAAGCAGGTTCACACTGAGCACATGTGACAGATGTGACAGAGTCTGGAGACACCATGGAGAACGTTCTGCTGCCTGCAACATCCTCCAGAATGACTGGTTTGGCAGTGGGTCAGTAGTGGTGGGGTGTGGGGTGGCATTTCTTTGGGGAGCGCACAGTGCTCCATGTGCTCGCCAGAGGTAGTCTGACTGCCATTAGGTACAGAGATAAGATCCTCAGACCCATTGTGAGACCAGATGCTAGTGCTGTTAGCCCTGGGTTCCTCCTAATGCTAGACCTCATGTGGCTGGAGTGTGTCAGCAGTTCCTGCAAGACGAAGGCCTTGATGCTATAAACTGACCATTTAAACCACTGTAATGCTGCTTTAGTAGCTTGCTTAGGGTCATTGTCCTTCTGGAAGGTGAACCTCCATCCCAGCCTCTAATCACAGGCAAACTAACGCAGGTTCTGCTCAAAAACGTCCCTGTTTTTATCCTCATCCATATTTCGCTCGACTCGGACCATTTTCCCAGTCCCTGTTGCTGAAACCTATTCCCACAGCATGATGCTACCACCACCATGTTGGTGGGGATGATCTTGAGGTAATGGGATGTGTTGGGTTTGGGTCAGACATAGTCTTTGTTGGAGGTTGAAAAGTTACATTTTAGTCTTATCTGACCAGAGCACCTTCGTCCATACATGTGGCAAATTAAACTTATTGTTAACACTACATAATGTTTTTTTGGCCACTCTTCCATAAAGCCCGGCTCTGTGGAGCATACAGTTGATTGTGGTCCTAGGGACAGATCCTCCAGCGTCTGCTGTGGAGCTCTGCAGCTCCTTCAGGGTGACCTTTGGTCTGCTTGCTCTCTTTGCCCAGTCTGTTACTTCTGGTGGGCGACCCTCTCTTGGCAGGTTTGTTGTGGTACCAGGTGCTGTCCATTTGATGATGAGGATTTGATGGTGCTCTGGGGAACATCTAAGATGTGGGTATTGTAGAATAAAAAAACATTTAAATTACAGATTGGGATGTAAAAAATGTGTAAAAAGCCAAGGGGATTGAATACTTCTGCAAGACATTGTACACACACACACACACACGCACACACACTGTTCTGGCACCGTCCGTTTAAGTCCATCTCTTGGCTTTGCTGTTTCAGATTGCTGTGTCCCTTGCAAGATAACCTGGGATGAGCTGGAGGGGCTTTGTCGCCTGGAGAAGCTCTACTGTCAAGAGCTTAACGTGAACAGAGCCAACGTCAATGATTATGAAGTGGAGTTCCTCTGTGATTACAAGAGGAACAAGGTATTTTTTTTTTTTCACAAAGATTTCAATGAGAAATAAGACGAATTCCTCTAAATGTTTTTAAAAGACGTGATTCACAGTAGATCCAACAGTGTCAGTTTTAACTTCTGCATGCGTTCTTTTAGATACATCTCAGAACGAGTATATGAGACTGCAGATATCCTCAGAAGTTTCTCCAGACTTGTTGTTAATCAAGCTGTCTGGAAAAATAGTCAGCAGGTAGTTTAAAGTGTGAATGGAAATAACAGCTGAACCTTCAATTTATCTCCAGAAGCTCTGCGTGTTATCTTGTCCATACTTGTTATTTAGATAGAGAGAGACAGGGATTAATTTAATATAATAGGATGTTTTGGACTGAGAGGAATTATGCAGTAAAGCTGCTATACAAAAGAAACCGAGTATTTAAACAACATTTAACAGATGTATAAAATAGTAAAACCCCAAGGTGGCGCTAATATTCCACATTTCTTCTGTTTAAATGTGCCAAAAAACTGTTATGTGAACATTGCTGGTTCATTTTGTGAAAGAAAAATTATCTAAAAGTCTAGTTTTTCAAAACGCATTAGAATAATAGAAATAAGTGGTTACCTGTTGATTCTAATTAAATACAGACAATTTCAATCTTGTTGTTTCCTTTAAACCCTTTCATAAAGTTTTAAATCAGATGCATATAGATCCTCTTGCTCCTTATCACAGAGGAAAAAGGTGCTACATCCTTACATTGCTCAGAAAGACAATCTCTTGATTTTCTTTAGTAAAGAGGACCCTTAAGAGCTTAAAAGATGAAAAGTCTGTTAAAGCAGCATAGAAAAGCACCATCCATCATTGTGTAATGAAGTAGATGATAAGAAACCAAAAATCCAGCTCGTTGTTAATTTAAGGTGTGGATCATCTTTGCTTGTTAACATGGTGAAGATGCTTGGTCCGGTCTCTGGGAGGAATATCTGAAGTTGTTGTGTGTTTCAGGGAGAAGAGTTCTACTTTGTTAAGTGGAAAGGCTTCCCTGAATCTGATAACACGTGGGAACCCAAAAGGAACCTCAAATGTCCAAAACTGATGAAACTGTTCCACCTTGACTTGGATCAAGTGCTGAAGCGCCAAAAGAGGCGTGGCCTCCCCAAAAGCTTGGATAGAGAAGCGGCCTTGATCCTGGTTCAGAAAGCCAAACACCGCCAGCGCCTGCGTCAGTGGGAAGCTCACCTTAATAAGACTCGCAATCACCCAGGTCGCATTTTTGTCACCAACGACGTGGATCTCGATGGCCCTCCAAAACACTTCACCTACATCAACAACTACAAAGTTGGCCCAGGCATCGTCCTGAACGAGATGGCTGTTGGTTGTGAGTGCAAGGACTGTCAGAAGGAGCCGGTGAAGGGATGCTGCCCGGGGGCCTCACTCCATCGAATGGCCTACAACGACAAGGGCCAGGTGCGAATCCGGCCGGGAGAGCCCATATACGAGTGTAACTCCAGATGCAACTGTGGGCCCGGCTGCTCTAACAGAGTGGTGCAGAAAGGGATCCAGTTTGACCTGTGCATCTTTAAGACGGAGAACGGCCGAGGCTGGGGGGTGCGCACGCTGCAGCACATCAAGAAGAACACGTTTGTCATGGAGTACGTGGGAGAGGTGAGACCCGCTCAAAGGTTCTCTGCTTTAATAAACTCATCTTCCAACTTCTTTACGTAAACACAGGCCCCTACAGACCCCTTCATTATTTTTCTTGATGATGTTAAGCTGTTCTAAAAACAGTTAACAGATTTTAGCTCCATTTGACCAAAAGGTTTATAGCAGGGCTGTTGCTTAGTAATGAAATGCACCAATATTAATTTTGATTGACTTATCAATCTAAATAAAGATGCCCTTTTAAAGTGTGACTGCATTACTAACACTCGCACAATGTGTACTAAATGGTGTATACTAATGAACTGTCAGAGTGACGTGAATTCTAATAACATATTTGAAGTTAAACTCTTTAACAGAGTATAAAATTGGTGTTTGTTCAATGTTAATCTTTCTCTGACATAAAAACAGCATCTTGGTATTTGTAAGGTAAAAGTGGGCTTGTCATCGCAGCATTTCTTAGTAACAACGTTCAGAAGAAACTCGTTGCATATCAACCCAGGTTAGCTGGTTGGCTTTACTGAGCTGGACATCTGTCATCTGTCTCAGAGCCACATATTTACTTCAGCCCGGTTCTAAACATTTCAGTGGAAACTGTACCATATTTTTCAGACTATAAAGTGCACTCAAAATCTTCTCACAAATTGATATTGCACCCTATAATCCAGTGCGCCTTTACATATGGTTACCGCTGGGCTTACTGACCGATTTTATGTGGTACAATGCCCTCAAAAATCTGTTAAAATTTGTAAGTATGACTGGTTAACAACGAAGCTGCTCCGCTCAATGGATATTCAGAGCATTACGGTACACTGTAGCTGTGTCTCAATTCGCAGGCTGCGTCCTTCGAAGGACGCATTTTAAGGCCAGTGACGTCACAACGATGCGCGGAGGCTGTCCCATTTGGCAAAAATTCTGAGGATGCTTAAAATGCAGCCTTCGAATGGGTCCTCCTTTTCCCCGAATTCTGAGGATGCACCGCTACCATCCTTAGCGACCTCGCCTGCCATAAGATTTCCCGAGGTGCTTTGCACACTTTTTTAGTGATAGTGAAAGTAGTGATTTAAGTCAGTTATTTACAGGGTTTGTACACATTTAACTATTCAATTCAAATTACTAAAGTTACAAACATAAGCTTATATCAAGTCTTACAAATAAATATAAAATTTTATATTTAAACATATTCGTCAATCTGCTGACAAGTGTTTGTTTAATAACTGGTATATTATGATCATTAGCAGGTCCCTGGGGGAAAATAATAGCAGGTAAATGTTACCTCTCCACTGCGCTCTCCCAGTCTGAGAAAAATTTGTCGCCGGTTTTGCTGCCACCGAAGCCGTCTAAACCTACTCTCCTCCTCCAATAACAAGTAAATAAAAAAAAAAAAAAAAAAAAATTTCCATAACCATTTTTTTGTCGTCTGGCGCTGTTTTTCCCGGGCTTGGGGACGTCGTGTCGCAACCAGGAAGTGCTCCAAAGGCTAGACCGTCCCATTTACCAACGGTTGAGGATCCTCTGGAGCATCCTCCGATGGCTGGGTCCTCCTAAGGCTGTGTAGGCTGGGTCCTTCGAAGGACGCAGCTTGCGAATTGAGACACAGCTTGTGTCACTACCTGATCGGACCCCTTAACTGTCTACAAGACTGTCTGACTGTAATGTTGAACTAGAAGTGCATTCATGTAAAGGCCCCCACATACTCGGGTGTAATTCACTCTGCGGAGGTCTGTGCGTACTCGAGGTGTACTCTGCACGTACAGGTACGTGGTGTCAGTGTATCAAGCTCTGTGTTGCATAGAACTGCGGGAAGTTTATAGTCTCAGTGTTCTCTGTCTGTAACAAGCCGCTGCCTTGTACCGCATGAGGTGGACAGATAAAAACTTCACAGCTTACAGTGTGAAATGAGAGAATGCCTTTGATATCCTCAGTGTATGAAGCACCTAAAAAACCCAAAATGATCCTAACACTTGTTTATGTTTTTGTTCCGTATTCTTCAGACCATAAGGCCCAGCGGATTATGAGGCACATTAAATATTCTTCCCAAGTGTGTAATATCACTCCACCCCTTCATGTACACAGCTCTATTCGTCTCTGTCGGGAGGACGGAGTAGTTGGACTACAGCTTAAGACCCTGTAGGCTATATTTATGATCTTCAGAATATGACATCTGAAGACATGATTGCAGTTTTAAAGGCTTTTATCCTGAAGAAGGAATTTGAGTCGCGGTTTATCTGCTGTTCCAAAAAATTAAAGGAGCACTTTGAACAAAGCGTCAGATCTTAATGGGGGATAAATCATTCTAATGTCTATTTTAACACGGACTCTGCAAAGTTTTAGAGATAAAATGAACAGAACAGATTTTTTGGGTATTTTAATTCTTTTAATTCAGCTCTCTTAGTGAAAAATAAATGATTCCCTAGTCTAGCTCATTTGCCTAAAATTGTATTGCAGCAACTCTTTCTTTGGCCCCACTGACTTGTGTGCATACCTGAGAATATTAGGGTTCACCTCCGATCAGACGTTAATGGTTTCCTCCAGGTTCTCCATCCAGATCTGGAGCTCAGAGAACTCCTGGTCAACTTTACATGTAACCTGGTTGTGTTGGATGCACTGAAACAGAATGTGCCAGAAGTGTTCTGATTGATTAAGAACAGGTAAGATTGGTTGCTAGATAATTGTATCAATACTTTGATTCTCCTTGAAAGGGTGCATGCTCTCATCACATGAAGGCAGAACCAGTGCTCCAGGTGGCCCAGGGCACCATCGTAGGATCCATCAGTCGGTCCAAGAATGTGACTCCTAGACACCGAACAGTAGCCAGGAGGCTATTGCCTAGCCAGTAGACCTTCACTGATCCACCATCAAATTATTACAGACAATATATAATCCTCAGTGGCTTCTCCAGTTAGCTCTGTGCTCTCATTTGCAAAAAACATATTCCACCAGTTTTAGAGGGCCAATCCCAGTTGGGCTCAATGGTGCAGGGCAATATTTAGGTTGCCTATTGGAAGATGTTGGGTTCTTAAGTATCCCTGTTTGGCATTGTTGAGTCAGTTATTCACATCATCAGTGGCTAGCTGGAGGTTATATTGTAAGGCTCTAGTAGTGGTCTATAGACAGTTGCATGAAGGATCTGCTAGCTCTCCTGGAACAACTTCCTGTCTCCTGGAATCTCCCTTGCTGAGACTGTGCCGGGAGACACAGCAAACATCTGTTAATGGACCATGTTGATGTGCCATCCTGGTGGCGTTGAAATATTTATGAGACCTGTAATGCCAGGCAAAGGCAGGTTTATCTACATCCTCAGCCTCTATGGCAAGCAATGTCTTCAGTCCTGATTTAAAGGAACCAACAGTTTCTGCACATTTCAGGGAGTTTGTTCCAGGCCTGAGGAGTATAGTAGAGCTCTGCATGCACTGTTCTTTAATCCCGCTTCCACTGAATTTCTGGCCATTGACAAATTGAACCATATTGATGACCAAAACCATCCGACTAAATGTCAACTCATCATTAGCTACAGGCAAAATGAGTGCCGCGAACAGGCGGAGATGAGGAGGCAGTGTTCTTGAACGCTTTTTTTTTTTTTTTAACCGCTTGTTGTGGACAGGTTCATCTACATGTGTGCTCTGTGTGTAGAACGCAGATGTTGGGACCAGTGGGTCAGGGGCCCTGCCAGGCAGTAGGTGAATTGTTTTGTACCTGATTGCAGAGGGTAAATCATAATCTTTATTACATGTCTTTAATTTCCACACCTGCATTAATGATGTCCCATTGTTGCCTGTACAGGTGAATGGGGGGGAAAAAATGTAACTTGGCTTCAAAACCTCAGTACCTGTAATATGTTATGATCCGACATACTAATTTTTTATAAAATATGTATTCAGAGCTGGAGAATCTTAAGACCTAGTTAAATTCTCCTGTCACTTTTTGTGGGGTTTCTGTAGATCGATGGTAAAGCAGTTGTCATCCAAATACTGTGTCTTTAATGTTTGAGTTTTTGCATGAGAGATTTAATGGTACAATACTGTTCAATGTAATAATCGTCCATGTTTAAAATTCCTATATCATTTTGTAGTGTCAAGCAACCTATTAGTTTAACACCGTAAAAATGAAATGATTAAATTATGGAATTAAAAGCCTAAATGTTATTTATTTATTATTATTTTTTTGTGTTCCTCAGATCATTACAACAGATGAAGCCGAGAGAAGGGGCCATTTCTATGATTGCCAGGGCTCTACATACCTCTTTGATCTTGATTACGTGGAAGATGTGTACACCGTGGATGCAGCTCACTTGGGGAACATTTCCCACTTTGTCAATCACAGCGTAAGTGTCTGCAGAGTGCGTTCACTACATATTTGTTTCTACTTCTGTCAGCCAAAATGAACTGAAGCAGCGCAGGACTGCTGTGTTTAGTGGAGGACATTAAGGTGAGACAGACGTGTGGGAGAATGTCACAGAAAGCAAGGATGAATGGAGGCTGTACAAAGAGGAGCTGCAGTTATGTACGAACGTCTAAAACCTCCACACTGCAGCCATGGTGTCACCTCTTCAAGTTTAGGTAGTTTTTTGTAAGCGTTGTTGGTTGTTCTTTAATGTGGGTTCAAGTTTCAACAAGGTCTCTTAACAATAATTCTAATATTTCATTAATATTTACTATTGATCTTTGAATAAATGAAGATGCTGTATAAGTTAACTTTACTGTATAAATTCTTATATCTTCCAGCTTTATTTTATTCAACCAATTATTTAGTCTTAGATAAAAAAAAGAGGAAAAATCACTTCAATATAGTTAATATGTGAGTTCTTTACCTTTTAATTAATTTACAGTCTACAGGCTTCGACCGACTGGGGGTTAGAGAAGACAGAGCAGAGACACAACAAGAGAGACAAACAAGCACAGAAACACACATTTATCCAGTAATCTGTTCTACATTAGATGGTAGTAGCAGGTGATCTGTCTTCCCTGGATGATGTCACAGCTAACAGAACGCCAGACCAGGTGTACCTACTATCAAGAAAAAAAGAGAGAGAACAAAAATTTAAAAGCTGAAATGACAACAACCAATGCAAAATTGAAGAACAGGCGAACTCAGTAGAGTAAGAGAAATAGACCCTGATGTCCTCCAGCAGCCTAAGCCTATAGCAGCATAACTATAGAGGTAGCTCAGGGTAACATGAGCCACTCTAACTATAAGCTTTGTCAAAAAAGAAAGTTTTAAGATTAGTCTTAAAAGTAGACAGGGTGTCTGCCTCACGGACCAAAACTGGGAGTTGGTTCCACAGAAGAGGAGCCTGATAACTAAAGGATCTGCCTCCCATTCTACTTTTAGAGACTCTAGGAACCACCAGCAGACCTGCAGTGTGAGAGTGAAGTGCTCTGTTAGGAACATACAGGGTAATCAAAGCTCTGATATATGATGGAGCTTGATTATTGAGGGCTTTATACGTTAGAAGAAGAATTTTAAATTCTATTCTTGATTTAACAGGAAGCCAATGAAGGGAAGCTAGATATCAACGGTATAGTTTTCTATTGTTTTTTAATCCCTTTTGGACAATGTGTTGTCTTTATTTATGTAAAAAATGTCTTTATCAGTTGATTTTAACAAGAGGAGCAATTACTTTTTCACATGCAGTTGTGTAAAAAAGTGTTTGCGCCTTCCTGATTATTATTATTATTATTATTATTATTATTATTATTATTATTAATAATAATAATAATAATAATAATAATAATAATAATAATAATAATAATAATAATAATAATAATCTATTTATTTTTGCATGTTTGTCACAGTTAAAGGAACAGTGAGTAATAATAGCACCAAGATATACCTATCCTACTTCCACAGCATAGGTGTATGATTTTTCTGGTCTGCTTCTCTTACTGGCTTCCATGATTGCAGGCTGCTGCTCTCTGGTCAACATAAAATACCAAGGGTCCGTTCTTCGTACGTTGCTTAAAACATCCGAGATCAAATGACACATCCAAGATGATTTCATCCGGCTAATCGTGATCCGGCTAATTGGGTTCTTCGAACACACCTGTTGTTTATGATTAGTATGGCTGGATTGAGTTATCTGAGATAACTGCGTGTTCATGCATTTGTTTAAAAGGGGAAATGTGTCGATAGTAGAAACAATGATCAGCAACGCTGCTATTGGCTGTTCAGCATGGCCAAAGACCGCCCACAGTTTTTCTCCCAAGCAGAACACGAGCTTTGAATGGAAGGTTATGCCGAATTTGAGTCATTAAATAAAACGGCAGGGAACACCTCAAAGTCTGCTGAAGCCAGGAGAGAGGGCTGGCAAAAAGTAGCAGACAAATTAAATGCATAAGTGCTGTCCATGTTAGATGTTTCTATCACTTTCTACAGAATGAATTTTTGCATTTTAATAATTTCATATTTACTTTGTTCTTTTATATCAGATCCTCTACGGGAGCCACTAGAACATAGGGACAAGTAGGCCTACAAGTGAAATACAAGAATATTCTACAAAATGGTAGCCTTTAATTATTATGCTTTTATTTAAAAAAGGCACTTGTTATGTCAAGAGATCCAAATTTCAGTGTCATTCCTTAGACATTTGAAGTAAAGGACTTGTGCAAACTGGGAATTTTAACAAAAAAATTATTTATCCATTAAAAAATGAAGTTCTTCCTTTTCCAAGTCATCCACAGTTTACTCGGTAAGACTGTATTGCTCCGTGTCTAGATAATCCATCCATAGTTTTTTCTAATACAATATACGGCCCGACAGGAAGCAAGCCTTTCAAAGTAAAACTAAACTTCACAATAAAATGGCCTGAACAAATCTTCTTACTGAATATGGTAAAAATAAAAAGCAAACCATCATACAAATAACTTAAATATTTTCTATTTATGGCTCTAACACCACTTTTTCCTCTTTAAAAGCCACTGTTAAATGATGTGCTTGTCTGTTTATAACTAACCTGACTCTGCCAGATGTATTTCGTTCCGCCTAGCTTCACTCACATACATCTGGGACACCGCTATAGGAATTGCCTTTATTGAAGGCTGGGGCTTATCAAAAATCCTTGCATATGATTGGATAAGCCACTTGTCTGTCATCTTTATCGACGTGCTATTTCAACCACTCACACCGAAGCTAACCCGTGACGCTAATGAGAGCGACGCAGGAAAAAAAAACTTTTTTTTTTTAATGTGTTTGCTGCTCTAGTTGCACGCGTTTTATTGACAGTGAGCTGACAGGAAGAGGGGGGAAGACAGGCGGCAAAGCGCCGCGGGTCGGAGTCGATCCCTGGCCGACCGCATTGAGGACTAAAGGCCTCCTAATATGGTTCCCGCTAACCGCTCCGGGGCGTGGACGCGCCCCGTGAAACAAAACTTGCCAAATGCGGTCGGGAGAATGGCGAAAACATGGTTTCCACCAACAAAAGCCTTCAGAGCCGGTCTCTGATGTTCTTTTAATGAAACAATATTAGGTAGATTGGACAACAAGGAAGAAATAGCAGCATCAATGTTAACGCTTGCTTCCTCGACGAGCCGCCATTGCTATCAAAACAGTCTCACGTCATGGTCGCGTCTCCACTACGTCACATCTATGAAACTCCAGCCCTGCGTCCTGATTGGCCAGACCATAAAATTGGTTGGAGAAATCACTTTCAATGGGCGATGTCCCAGATGTATGTGAGTGAAGCTAGGCGGAACGAAATACATCTGGCGGAGTCAGGTTAGTTTATAACAGCCACCAAGAGAAATCTCTCTACAATCACACTGTCACGCTGCGCTAAAGGATCCTGTCTATTGCGCAATACGCGATTAATTCGAGAAGCTCTGCAAATTATTCTTGCACCTTCCGCAACAGGTTGAAGTCGTAAAAATGGACATGGCTACGACAGACTTCCCTATCTCCTCTGCTTATACAGCTGCGATCTAATCCTGTTTACATGAAATAAGCCTGCTCTCGAGCAGGTTTAAGCTGGCGCAAATGTTGCTATGACAACAAGTGCAGGATGAGTTTCGAAGAACCGAACAATCCAAGATCATGCAAATCGTCAACAATCAAATCCAGCTAACTGAGTTTGCGACGTACGAAGAACGGGCCCCAAATGCTGTTTTGGGAACCCTGGGAACTCTCACATGATTGGCTCAGGAACCAGGAAGTAAACAACGGCTACACTCTGAACCGAAGTAGTTGCGGACCGTACATATAGCTCTGAAAGGAGAAAAACATGACTAAAACGTTGTTGATGGAGAGGGCCAATTGTTTATAGAGTTACTTTCATCCCTGGTGACAAATGAGCATGATTTAGGTTGATTTTACAGTAAATATTTTTATTATTGCTCCTTTAAAAGACAAGTAAACATAAAATGCAGTATATATTAATAATAATAATAATAATAATAATAATAATAATAATAATAATAATAATAATAATAATAATATTTGGAGCAAACACTCCAAATCTACATGGCCCACTGTGACAAAGTGATTGCCCCCTAAAAGTTTGCGAAACCTCTGGTCAGGTTTTTTTTAAGTCTTATTGATTCTTTTAATCTTAAACAGTGGGTCACTGGTCCCACAAATGAAAAGGGACACACACTTGACCTTGTTCTTTCTTATGGCTTGGATCCTTGTATTGATATATGTAGTACGTAGATATCGGATCATCTGCCTGCTTTGTTTACTTTAGAGCTGCCCTCTGCTCCACTTAAATCATGCGCCCTGACGCGTGTCCGGCACATAATTAGCTCTTCAACAGCAGAAAAATTCTCTGATGCTTTTATTTGCCTTGTTTCCACACTGGGCTTGTCTTCCAGTTCTCTTGAGGAGGCTACAGGCACGTTTAATTCCACATGCACCTCCATTTTAGATGTTGTTGCGCCTCTTAAAATCCGAATGATTAAGTCGTCATCTGAGCCATGGTTAAATGACTTAGGCTAGACTGCAGACGAGCAAAGAGGAGGTGGAAAAAGTTCAGACTTAATGTTTCTCTGGACATTTTAAGGAACTGCTTGGGGAATTATCAGAGAACAGCAAAGTGTTCAAAAGATGAGTATATGACAAACTTGATATCCACAAATGGTAACAGGCCCCAAGTCCTGTTTAATGTTTTGTAAACATTGAAAATAGTAAATAGTAATGCTGTATTTTCGTAAATATTGTGTGACAGCTTCCAAAAATGTTTGTAGATAAGATCTCTATTATACCCTCAACCAATTCTGATTTAATTTTCCATTCCTCCATGAACTCGGCTTACTGGGTTTCTTTTGAGATGTTTGAACCTGTTTCGCTCTGTGATCTATCAGATGTTATATTAGGGCTGGACGATATATTGATCGATATTGATAATTAACAAATTCAAAACATATATTTTAAGTGTTGTCCCGGCCATTTTATACTTTTGCTTAGCAATCTATTTTTAGATACAGAACACACAAACAGAATTCAAACTCAACCCTTTATTCAACCAACTTTTTAACAAAACTACAAGTTTTTACAAAAAAGATCACATGCTCTCTGAACTCTTATGGGGGTGGAGCTTGGTGATGAGGGTTCCAGGGTCTGCGTTTGTGATTGGTAGGAGGATGTAATGACGTGTCTAAAATACTGGAAAGGTTAGCCTTTGAGCAAAGTCAAATTCATTTGGAAGCAAATTATATTTTAGAAAAATTTCAATCTGGATTTAAGCCACGTCACAGCACATACATACATACATACATACATACATGCATACATACATACATACATACATACTAGGGCTGGACGATATAGAAAAAAAGCTTATCGATTAAAAAAAATCGATAATTATTGAAAATATTTAAAACCATATTTTATGTGCAGCTCTGCCTGGATATTGCTAAATGATTTAATTTTAATAAAGAACACAAACACAGAATTCCAATTAAATCTTTATTTAACTAACTTTTTTAACCATTACAGATTTTCTTTTAAAGAAAAATAACTTAAGAGACCTGAGTTATGTTATTAAATACTGACAATAAACTAAAGTGACCAGTAAAATGACCAAAATAAATATACCAAATAAATAAATAAAATAGCCTATTTAGGTGGGAATAGTACACTAGTAACTTCTCAGGTTTCACAATTGAGAGGCTGACGCAGGGCTGAGGTCCGAGGTTGTGGCGTGAGAAGACGCAGATTGCAGCTCATTTTGCACTGATTCCCTGCACTAGTTGCACAATTTAGGGAGCGCTGTTAGAGAAAAACTTGTGTCCCGGAACTTTATATCGCGGATCAAGAGTGGCGAGTAATTGTTTGAAGCCAGGTTTTCAACTGCAGCATATCCATTACGTTACTGCATGCATGATGTCCTTATGCCGCTTGGACGCTTTGTCATTTTATCACAAAGAAGCCCAGTTTAGCTGCTGTACCTGCTTTGTTTTGAAAGAACTTCCAGAAGATTCCTACAAAGACGCAGAGTCGCGCGTGGCTGCACAGCTCGCGCTGCTGCGGGAGTAAGCGGCTTACGTGATGAAAGAAGTTGGTTGCGTTACCAGACTTTGTTTTTACCGGTTCCTTGCAAATTTTACAAATCACTGGTTTATTTCTGTCAGACTGGCGAACTAGTAAAACCCCGTCTTGGAACAATTTCCTCCGCCGCTCCTTGCTGCGACATATTCATGTGCTCTGTGTTGTGGTTTGAGAGGGCGGCACTTTGTGACGGCATGCCTGGGTCCCCGATTACGATTGGTCGAGAGGAAGTAGTGACTGTAGCATCAACGAATATGATAGGCTGAAAGGAAGGAAGGAAAACTGTCTCTATCAAAGTTTTATCGACCCTATTTTTTCCTATCGCGCCACACGTCTATCAATCGATAGCCCTAATACATACATACATACATACATACATACATACAGCACAGTTAAGAATTTTACTGATCTTTTGTTAACTGTTGATTCTGGCAGCTCCGTTGTTTTAGTGCTTTTAGATTTAACAGTGGCATTTGACACCGTCAATCATAAAATCTTACTTTCATACCTTGAGAACCATGATAGGATTAAAGGTACTGCCTTACAGTGGTTTAAATCATATCTGGAAGGCCACCCCTTTTCTGTGCATCTTGGTCCCTATACCTCTGATGTAGCCTTACTCAATTGTGGAGTGCCCGCAGGGTTCCATCTTGGGCCCTTTACTGTTTTCTTTGTATTTGCTCCCACTTGGGTCAATATTTAGAAGGCATAACATTTCATTGTTTTGCAGATGATCTGCAATTGTTTTTTGCCTTTTTTTTTTTTAATTCAGGAAATCTGCAAATTCATTTTCAATATCTTACAGAAGTTAAGGACTGGATGTCACACAATTGTATAATGCTAAATGACTAAAACTGAAATAATTGTGTATGGAAATCCATTTGATGTCACTGCTTTGGGCAAGTTGAGTAGTTACTGTCACAAGTCTACAAGAAACCTTAGTGGGGTTTCTTTTTTAAATTTGATAAGCAAATAAGCTCAGTTGTTAAATCTAGCTTTTTGCAGTTGCGTTTGCTTAGTAAAGTGAAGCCTTATCTACCTCATGCTGCTCTAGAGCGTGCCACTCATGCCTTCATTACATGTCGTTTGGATTACTGCAACTCTTTGTAGTGTGGGTGCAATCAGGCCTCCATTCATGGCTGAATAATAAATTACCGCTAATAAATTAGCATTGCAGTTTTAAATGAAAAATATGAAAAAACCCCAACGTGCACACCATCTCGGTGCCTGCACGTTGGGGTTTTCCCCGGTGAACGAGAGGGTGGCCTCCCTCCGCATTCGTGTGGGGGGACGGGTTCTGACTGTTGTTTGCGCTTATGCGCCAAACAGCAGTTCAGATTACCCACCCTTTTTGGAGTCCTTGGAAGGGGTACTGGAGAGTGCCCCTCCTGGGGACTCCCTCGTTTTGCTGGGGGACTTCATCGCTCACGTGGGCAATGACAGTGGGACCTGGAGGGGCGTGGTTGGGAGGAATGGCCCACCTGATCTGAACTCGAGTGGTGTTTTGTTGTTGGACTTCTGTGCTCGTCATGGATTGTCCATCACAAACACCATGTTCAAGAATAAGGGTGTCCATATGTGCTCTTGGCACCAGGACACCCTAGGTCGCAGTTCAATGATCGACTTTGTTGTCGTTTCATCTGACCTGCGGCCGCATGTCTTGGACACTCGGGTGAAGAGAGGGGCGGAGCTCTCCACCGACCACTACCTGGTGGTGAGTTGGCTCCGATGGCGGGGGAGGAAGCCGGTCCGACCGGGCAGGCCCATACGCACTGTGAGGGTTTGCTGGGAACGTCTGGCGGAGTCCCCTGTGAGGCGGAGCTTTAACTCCCACCTCCGGGAGAACTTTAAACACGTCCCGAGGGAGGCGGGGGACATTGAGTCTAAATGGACCATGTTCCACGCCTCTATTGCTGAGGCGGCTAGTCGGAGCTGTGGCAGCAAGGTTGTCGGTGCATGTCGTGGCGGCAACCCTCGAACCCGCTGGTGGACACCAGCGGTGAGGGAAGCCGTCAAGCTGAAGAAGGAGTCCTATCGGGCTTTTTTGGCCTGTGGGACTCCGGAAGCAGCTGATGTGTACCGGCAGTCGAAGCGGCAGGCGGCTCGGCTGGTCGCCGAGGCAAAAACTCGGCGTGGGAAGAGTTCGGAGAGGCCATGGAGAAAGACTTCCGTACGGCTTCGAAGCGATTCTGGTCCACCATCCGGCGTCTCAGGAGGGGGAAGCAGTGCAGTACCAACACTGTTTACAGTGGGGGTGGTGTGCTGCTGACCTCGACTCGGGACGTCGTGAGTCGGTGGGCGGAATACTTCGAAGACCTCCTTAATCCCACCAACACGTCTTCCATTGAGGAAGCAGAGCCTGAGGACTCTGCGTCGGGTTCTCCCATCTCTGGTGCTGAGGTTGCCGAGGTTGTTAAAAAGCTCCTCGGTGGCAAGGCTCCGGGGGTGGATGAGATTCGCCCTGAGTACCTTAAGGCTCTGGATGTTGTGGGGCTGTGTTGGTTAACGCGGCTCTGCAACATTGCGTGGACATCGGGGGCAGTTCCCCTGGATTGGCAGACTGGGGTGGTGGTCCCCCTATTTAAAAAGGGGGACCGGAGGGTGTGTTCCAACTACAGAGGAATCACACTCTTAAGCCTCCCTGGTAAGGTCTATTCAGGGGTTCTGGAAAGGAGGGTCCGTCGGATAGTCGAATCTCGGATTCAGGAAGAGCAGTGTGGTTTTCGTCCTGGCCGTGGAACACTGGATCAGCTCTACACCCTCAGCAGGATTCTTGAGGGGGCATGGGAGTTTGCCCAACCAGTCTACATGTGCTTTGTGGATCTGGAGAAGGCATTCGACCGTGTCCCCCGGGGGATCCTGTGGGGGGTACTCCGGGAGTATGGAGTACCGGACCCTTTAATAAGGGCTGTCAGGTCTCTGTACGACCGGTGTCAGAGTCTGGTCCGCATTGCCGGCAGTAAGTCGGACTCGTTTCCGGTGAGAGTTGGACTCCGCCAAGGCTGCCCTTTGTCACCGATTCTGTTCATAACTTTTATGGACAGAATTTCTAGGCGCAGCCAAGGTGTTGAGGGGATCCGCTTTGGTGGCCTTAGGATTGCGTCTCTGCTATTCGCGGATGACGTGGTCCTATTGGCTTCATCAGGGCGTGATCTACAGCTCTCACTGGAGCGGTTCGCAGCCGAGTGCGAAGCGGCCGGGATGAAAATCAGTGCCTCCAAATCCGAGACCATGGTCTTGAACCGGAAAAGGGTAGAGTGCCTTCTCCGGGTTGGGGAGGATGTCCTGCCCCTAGTGGAGGAGTTTAAGTATCTTGGGGTCTTGTTCACGAATGAGGGGAAGATGGAGCGGGAGATCGACAGGCGGATCGGTGCAGCGTCTGCTGTGAAGCGGGCGCTGTACCAATCCGTTGTGGTGAAGAGAGAGCTGAGCCAAAAGGCGAAGCTCTCGATTTACCGGTCGATCTACGTTCCTACCCTCATCTATGGTCACGAGCTTTGGGTCGTGACCGAAAGAACGCGATCCCGGATACAAGCGGCTGAAATGAGTTTTCTCCGTAGTGTGTCTGGGCTCTCCCTTAGAGATAGGGTGAGGAGCTCAGTCATCCGGGGAGGACTCAGAGTAGAGCCGCTGCTCCTCCACGTCGAGAGGAGCCAGTTGAGGTGGCTCGGGCATCTGGTCAGGATGCCTCCTGGACGCCTCCCTGGAGAGGTGTTCTGGGCACGTCCCACCGGGAGGAGGCCCAGGGGAAGACCCAGGACACGCTGGAGGGACTATGTCTCCCGGCTGGCCTGGGAACGCCTTGGGGTTCCTCCTGAGGAGCTGGCCCAAGTGGCTGGGGAGAGGGACATCTGGGCCTCCCTACTGAAGCTGCTACCCCCGCGACCCGACCCCGGATAAGCGGAAGACAACGGACAACGGCTAATAAATTACTAACCTGAAAATCAATTGGATCGAAAAATTCAGTATTCAAACTCGAACTCTATGGAGGCAGAAGACAAAGCTGCTTTTATACCCCACAACAGCAGAGCTGCTGACACATCAGTTTTTCCAAGTGACGTCACAAAAACCTTTGAGCCAATAGCAATACTGATTTAAAATTCAATGCAAGTCAAATTTATTTGTATAGCACATTTCAGTAGCAAGGCAGTTCAAAGTGCTTTACATCATGACAATATAAAAACATCATAAACACATTGAAACGGTCACTGGTTTTGAGACCAGTAACAAACAATAAAATGTATCAAGTGAAAACAATACATATCAAGTATGTTGGTCAATGTTCCTGTTAGTATGAGTCGAAAGCAACTCTAAAAAGGTGGGTTTTCAGTCTTTATTTAAAGGAACTCAATGCAAGACACGCGTTGAACCTTAGGAGGGTGCCTGCTGACGGTTTAAGACACAAAAGCAGGATTTCAACAAGTATGCACTAGTTTGTGAAAATAATGACCAGGATATGTAGACAGCACTATAAGATAACCATGTTAACAGTTTATTAGTAAACAAAAGTTCATTTGGGGTGAGTTACCCTTTAAGTGTGAGAGCACATTTCCATACCACTGTAGGTCCAGCTTGGTCTGGATTGCTTTATTCGGTTAAAGCAGCTATAAGTAATACTGACACCTTGTGGCTCAAATCGGTACAACAGCTTGCCAATCACAACAATCTAATATGCTGTTTTAAAACTGTGTGTTGCGGTTCTGAATCAGTAACCTCCTCCTATGCCTCAGAGTGGGTGCAGGGCCTGGTGACGTTTCACTGAAGTCTTCCCCTAGTGGTTCCCAAATGAAATGGCAGTCAGATCTGGATCTCAGATCCGACTCCCACCGTGGCCCTGAGGAGATCACATTACGGCTTGCAGGCTGTCCCACCTCCAAGGGATACTGGACTCTGCTTAGCATAGAATATGCTGGACGCATCTCAATAACTTCAAAGAAAAGGCCTACAGATTTGAGTGAATGGGAATTGCAGGCCTTTTTAGCATTTCTCCCTCCTTGCACATGTTCACATGTCAATAGTATTCAAGAGCCAAAATACCCAGTGTTACTGTACGTGGGTGTGTATATTGTGAAAATATGGTGCTTTTTCTGAAAACTGGCTGTTAGTCTCCCTAAAGTAGCTAAAATCTATTCTTTATTATTGTTCTCTATGTAATCTTGAAAGGGTTTTGTTCTTTTTCCAGTGTAACCCAAATTTGCAGGTCTTCAACGTGTTCGTTGATAACATTGATGAGAGGCTTCCCAGAATTGCTTTGTTTTCAACACGATCAATTCGGGCTGGAGAAGAGCTTACCTTTGACTACAAGATGCAAAGTAAGCATTAATATTTTATTATCCTGAAATATTGAAGTTTACCTTTGGAAAAAGCCCTCCAATGTTCTACCTGATCTCTACTTTCTTTGTTTCCAGTTGATCCAGTGGACACGGAAAGCACCAAAATGGACTCAAGTTTCAGTCTAGCAGGACTCCCTGCCTCACCAAAGAAAAGGATTCGAGTGGAGTGCCGCTGTGGATCAGAATCCTGTCGAAAGTATCTCTTCTGATAGGACTGTGGAGAATGTTTTTAAAAAGAAATGAGATCTGTACATTTAACTATTTTTTTAACTACCATTAAGTTCTTATATTCCAGTATGAGTGTTTTAAGACATAAAATGTGATTGTTCTTCACTTTGAGTTGGAGCTTTGAATGGATTACTCTGAAAATTTTTATTCTACATTAGTCTACCCCTAGAGATGAGTGTTTTTAGGCTTGGTCTAAAGTGCAGTTTTACAGACTGTTTTATTCCATTACCTCCTGGGGCTTAGTTTTTTTTGGTTTTTTTTGTTTTGTTTGTTGGTCAGTCTTAACAGCATTCATAGATGCCCCTACATTTCTGAGAAACACTTGCATGCAGCGCTTCAATAAAAAAATATCCTGCATTTTATGCAATCTGCTACATTGTAAAGTTAGCCTGTTCAGCATTTAAACTTTTGGCATAAACACATTTGCTGAGCTGGTAATTCGTATGCTGTTTGACACCCTAAACCTTGTGCCTGAAATGTGTCATTGGATTGGCAAAAGACTAGTGTTTTTTTTTTTTTTTTTTTTTTTTTTCCCTTCATTTTATAGCATGTAATAGCACCCTTGCAAGTGACTGATGACAGTTTGTTTTTCTAGACTGCTCATAAAATAATATTCCTCTATTTTGTCAGCTGTATTAATTGTTTTCTCCTAAAAACTGTCTGTCGATATTTGACGTTACTCTTCAGACTTCAGTTTGTGCCCTGCATGTTCTTCATTTTTCAATTGAGTTATTGGGTCTCTTAATTTTGTAGTTTGTCATGCATGTTGTCTCTTTTATATAATGTTGCTGGTCCCCAGCTTGCCAGTGCTGCATATCAAATACAGTGTTGAGTGATTACCAATACTGGCTTGTGGCAAAATCCTGTACTCATGTAGATGTCTTTGTATTGTTTGTATATATTTGTAGTGAACATGAGATTGTAAGCCTGGAAAACAGAATATTTAAGGAAGAGTGTCCTACTGTCGCTACCCCATTTTTGGGTAAATGCAGTTTTTGTCTTAGGTGTCAAATTGTAGGCTATTCATAAATTCCCTCCACGCAGTCGGTTTTATTAAACAAACCAATCTGGGCCATGAGAAAACTATGACCCTCTGTTGTGTCATCGCTGTTTATTACTGAGCTCATTTATTTGTATGTTTGCAAATACATAATTCTTGCAGTAACAACTGATATGGAAGTGATCATTTTTAGGGTAACTTTAATTTAAGGATGGACAGACCAATGTGCTGAAGTGTTGGGAAAGACACATGCCCCCCAAATAAAATAAAGCCCAGTATAAGTTTTTGTGAAGTTTGGAGTGGGAGATGGATTGTAAACAGCTTCGACAAACTTATTTAAGAACAAAAAATTACTAGTTGTGTGCAAAAATAATATCTCTAAACTGAATGTTATACCTTCTTGTTGGGCAATGACAATAATGTATAAAAAATATTTAATTCATGAATTTTTTTTATCATACCTTGAAGTGTCTGTCTTTCAATTCTGTATTGAGTCACTTTTATAAAAAGTTTCTAGTCCTTATAGAACAGGGGTTAAAGTTCTCCGTCGCTGCGACGGATTTCCGTCATTTGGAAAATGAGCGCAAATTGTTACGTCTACACTTTTTAGTCAAGGTTTTAAACTGAAGCTGCTCTTAACCAATGAAACCTGGCAGAGCCGGGACATTAGCCAATCAGAAAGAGAGTAGGGGAGGTCTTTGCAAAGCGAACATTGCCAGACTGAGCTTCATCGGTGTTCATCATTCATCATAACTTTTGGAAGAGCATCTCAAACTGGCCACAGATGCATGAATGACAGTAGCGGTGGTCAAAGGTTTTCTTTGGGTTTATGCAAACCAGCAAGTCAGGAAGTGGAGCGGATTGACCATCTGACAACTTCCATCGGTAAGCAGTCTGTTGCTGCTCCTGCAGTTAATTCATGAATTATTTCCACCTGTGGCCATGTCACCTTTGAGCGTTTATTCACTGGCTTCCAGCAACTTAGCTGATTAACGCGGTGACCAACCAGGAACCTGCTCATTATTTGCTGTTATGTTTTATTTAAAACTCGAAGAGTAAAGCGTTAGCTCAGGCTAATTTAGCATGAGGCAGTTTTTTTTTTTTTTTTAAGAAGGGTCGGAATATAAAACAATTTTCTGCATTCGACTGGGTTCGTTTAGGAAAAAGTAATAAATTAAAAAATTTCACCTGCGCTTTTCTGAACCAAAGAAGGCAGAGCTGCTATCAGTCAATATACAGCAGCGTCCATCTAATGAGCCGCTGCGCACCAGGACACTTAATAAAATGACAAGGATTTTGATTATTAAGGAAACTACATAAAAAATGCAGCTACAACATGGACTGGAGAGCGGGTTCTAACTGGGTGAGGCCAGAGGTGATTCTCAGTTTCTCAGAGAGCTTTTATTAAGTTATTTTTTTATTTTTACACAGAGTGTAGAGCACAATGTGAAGCTACACTGTAGAAGCAAAAAGCCTCCTGTCTGTGGATCTATGGACTCATTTTACTCCGACCCCTAAACACCTGCCAGACAGGCAGTACTGCAGCCAAGATTACCTTCAACAATATTAAACTTTACGAAATACATTAATAACATTTTGCTAATTAAAAATTTTTATATTTAAAAGCAAGTTATGTTATTTTCTGATAAACCTTGAGCAATTTTATTAAACTTTTTAAAAATGTAACATCCCATCCTTTATCGATTTTTCTATACTGGCTTTTCCCTACATCAAGCTGTATCTGATGGGGAAACGCAGCTCGACGTGACACAGGGTCCTGGGGGGTGGGGGCTCGTCCATTCTGGACAGGTCGCCAGTCACTGGGCTAAGGTTTAACAGTTTTATTACACTTCAAAAAAGCTAAATAATGCCTTTTTATAAACTCATGAGTTGTGATAATTAATTGTTGAGCAATAACAGGCAAAGCAGAGACTAATCATTGTAATGTGCGATCTGTGTTAAACTAAAATGTATGACATCATAGTGTTGGTAATGTGTCCTGCATTGTCCAGGTTGTGGTTGGCCTTGTATGATCATAGGATTGATTTATATTGAATGTGACAGGGAGACAGTGGAGTTAATGTACAGGTGTGAAGTAGATGATGTAATGATGCAAGCTGCTGTTTTTGTACTAGTTGTAGTTTATGGACGTTTTCTGGAGGACAGGGAGGGAAGGGAGCTGAAACTGTGAAGTGGACTGTGGACCAGTTTGGCAAAAGTGCGAAGGAAGAACTTGATGCTGCAGAGATGAAAGTTAACTAGGTGATGTTCTGGATGTGGAAAGTGAAGGAGAGGATAGGAGGCTGTCCAGGATGAGGCCAAGGCTCTGTAGCTGAAAGGTGGGACGGAGACAGGAATGGTCACTGCATATTGTAAAACTACCAGATTTGGTTAAAGTTGACTTTGCACAATAAGCAGGTGAGGTAACTAATGTTGCATGATGTCCACGATCCCGGGAATATATGGGCTGACTCGAAATTTTTTTCAGTCAAACTGATTATTTTTGCTTTAACCCATGTTATAGAAGCTTTAGTAATCAATTCTGTATAAATTGCAAAAATGTTATTATACAGTTAACTTTTTTAACTAGACAGAAAATAGCAATTGATACAAAGACAAATACAGTTAGGCCCAGAAATATTTGGACAGTGACACAGGTTTTGTTATTTTAGGTGTTTGTGAAAACATATTCAGAATACAGTCATATAATCAATATGGACTTGGACATAACCAGATGTGTTGGGCAACTCCATGGAGCAGCAAGCAAGCAAGGTCACTACGAAGGATTCTCAGCATTTTTGTCAGAGCAGGCATTCACACAGATGTGATGATTCGGGCACTGGAGCTGACTCTGTTCACAATTAACACCCCTGTCCAGTCTCCACCACTTTGCAATCACCTCTACTGGCCTCACCTGTCTCTACCTGCATAAAAGCTCTGTCCAAATCAGTCTCCAGTGCCAGATCGTTTTCGTCTTAAACCCTAACCATTGGCCTGCCTTCTGGTGTACCGGATTTTGATTTGGACCTGGACCTCTCGCTTGGATTCTCCCCGTGTGCTTTGCTTGGATTGCTGGACCCCCCCCCCCCCCGATACACCTCCTCCCCCCGATATCAGACCTGGATTACCCCTGGATTAACGCCTTCTGGAAAACCCCACACTGTCTGATTTTCCCCCTCAGCCGCTCAACGGCTTCAGTCCTGCCTGCGGACGGATTTAGCTCCCGTGGCAGCTCGCCTGTTCTACCCAGCTCTCCTGGCGACAAGGTCAGTGCGTCACAAGAGTCTTACCATTCACTTTGTGACCAAGTCTAACCCTGTGCCTTCACCCTCAGGAGTTTTCCAGCCAGTGGGTGCGAGCCACAAGAATTGAGGCGGGATGTTCCGGTCTTTGAATAAACCTTTAAAAATTTGACTGACCTGTTGTGGTGAATCTTGGATCCAGTTTTAGTTGCATTACAACAGATCCATGTCTGGTGGAAAGTGCCTCACTGTTTTCACTGTTAAATGATATTGCAGTTTTCCTGAGAGAATCTTTTAAGATAATGCAAATGTGGGAAGAGGACAAGAGGCACAGAAGACTGACCAAAATAGGTTAAACAAGGTGGTGGGCCAAGGACCAGGCTTTAAGCAAGGTCTTAGTGTTTTTGGGGATGCACTTTATATTGATGTTCTAACGTTAGAATCACTTCTGGGAGGCAACACAGAGCTACAAGAGGATTAGCCAGTAGCTTTACCTGATGCTGAATTTGAGATTTATGTCCACAAAGTAATCCTGGACAGTGTAACAGGAAGCACTGAGAAGAGGTTTGCAGTTTATGGGCAACTTGCCTCAGATTTTGTCTGCCTTGACCCTAAAGAAATGCCACAAATACAGAGGAAAGGACTAACATGTGCCTCTCTTGAGCAAATAAGCACATATTTTATTAGGTTTAATAAAAGAGCAACACTAAGCACTTTGCAGGCCGAGTTGTGCAGTCTTGCAGCTCAATGGATCAGACTTAAAAAAATCCTCTGAAGGTTACACTGTAAGGGCTGGTACTGAGAAGGGAGAGGGATTGAGCAATCAAATGGTAAATGGCTTGTACTTGTATAGCGCTTTAACTAGTCTTGACGACCTCCAAAGCGCTTCACACTACAGTTCAGTCATTCACACCCTGACGGTGGTGAGCTATGTTAGTAGCTACAGCTGCCCTGGGGCACACTGACAGAGGTGAGGCTGCCATGCACCGGCACCTCCAGGCCCTCTGACCACCGCCAGCAGGCAATGCGGGTGAAGTGTCTTGCCCAAGGACACAACGACAGAGACAGTCAGTGCAGGGGATTGAATCGGCAACCCGCCAACTGCAAGACAAACTCCCTAACCTCTCTACCACGTCGCCCCCGATGATTCTGAATCAAGATCAGAATCAGATATACTTTAATAATCCCAGAGGGAAATTACTGTTTCAGTACAACTGGCATAATATAACATACATCACAAACATTTCAGGGGGAGACGATTTACTGAGGCCATGCTGCCAGGGACACCGCCTTACACGGTGCCCACAGGGCGCTGCCATTGACTCTGTGGAAAGATAGGGGCCACAATAGGAAGGAGGGAAAACACATATTTCAAACTTTATCCTAATACATGATACCGTTTATAAAAATAAAACCTGGCACAAGAAGCACAAATATGACGAGACACATAAAAGCAGAAAGGTTAACCTTGGAGACTAGTGACATGAAGTTCATATGTTGTTGACACAGATGCACCTGAAGTTGAAATAGAGAATAGGATTTGTGCTCCCTGTAAAGATTGTATGATTTGTGTGCACTTCGTTCTTAGTCAGTATAATTTGCTCACAGATGCCTGTCATGTAATTGGGCTAGCAGTTAAGTTTTTGTTGACCCTCTCTATTTCCTAGGTTGCATGTGAGAGAAGTTTCTCCACACTCAAGTTTGTAAAAAACAGGTTGGGAAGCACACTTCATCAAGAGCCATTACATTGCAAACATGCATGCTTATGTCTGTTTAAAAAACAAATTTATGCACAAATTGATTAAGAAACAGCACTTACGATCTCATAAGCAGATCCCAAACACACAGCCACGCAAACAGCTGACATGCAGCAGTAACAAAGACGCACACTGCAACTTGCCCAGCTATGAACGCCTCTGCCCCACCCATCAATCACTGGTGCTGGCTCCGATCAGCACCTGGTGCACACAGAGGGGAATTACATCCATTCCAGAATTGCAAAATAGTACAAAATAACTTGGTTTATTGTTATTTTTACAGTTCAGCTTACATTTTATTTTCTGCACAGAGATTTGCTGTGCACGCTGAATCCAGATGATGATTGGGCTTGCGCACAGCTTTAAGGGAACAGTACTGGCGGTCGGTGTTGTATAGTAATTAAGTAAAAATACTTCACTACTGTACTTAAGTATATTTTGTGTACTTGAGTACTTAATACTTTTCTCGAGTATAATTTTTTTAATAACTTTTGCTTTTACTTCACTATATTTCCGAACTTAATTGCATACTTTTTCAGTGTTTGGTTTAATTACTCATTACAAAAAAAAAAAAGAGAGAGAGAGAGAGAGAGAGAGAGAGAGATATGCACGCAAGTGTTTTAACCCCACCTACTGATTGACTGCTACAGAGTCGGGACGTTGGCTGAGCTAAGATTTAGGGCACCCCTAAATCTTAGATCAGCACCCCTGAAAAAATATATATAAAATATATATACTGTATTATATATTATTTTCAGTTATGATAAATGATGCATTTAAAGAAATAGAAAATAAATTGGGTTGTTCATTGTTTGCTGATGACGGAGCTATTTGGAAACGTGGAAGGAATGTTAAATTTATTGTAGGGAAAGTCCAAAAAGCAATTCATGAGATTGAACAATGGTCTAACAAATGGAGTTTAAAATTTTCGGTAGATAAAACAAAAGTATTGCTTTTTACTCAGAAAAGAAATCAAGAAGTACAACTGAAGTTATATAATAAAGATCTAGAGAGAGTAAAGCAATATAAATTCTTAGGAGTATGGTTTGATGAAAAACTATCCTGGAAAGTGCACATAGATAAGGTTATTGAAAAATGTAAAATGGTACTTAATATAATCAGATGTTTCGTTGGGTATGAATGGGGAGCGGATAGGAAAGCTATAAGATTAGTTTGTATAAATCTACAAATTAGATCTACAATTGATTGCGGAAGTATAGTGTATGGATCAGCATCGGAGACAGTACTTAAAAATTGGATATCATACAATATCAAGCATTGCGTTTAATAACAGGAGCAATAAGGACAGGAGCTTTACAGGTGGAGGTGGGTGAAATGCCGTTAAGACTGAGAAGAATACAACTGTCATTAAATTACTGGGTTAATTTGCAAGGACACAATCATAGCCATCCTGTAACTTTACATTCCTGCAGTGAAAAAAAGGGTTCATAATAAGTAATTTGGTTGGACAATTATTCAGAAAGCAACATAATTAGGATTAAATCATTTAAACATTAGTCCAACAGTACCATTATCAATAACACCACCATGGATTTTACCTGAAACAATAGTAGATTTAACAATATTGGAAAAGGAAAAATAGAGATAAAATGTATATATGTAATTCTATAATAGTGGAGGAATATATAGAACAGTTTTATAATTATGTAAAAAATTTTACGGATGCATCAAAAAATCAATTAGGACAAACTGGAGTAGGTGTAATAATTCCAGAGTTTAAACTGCATATAGGGAAGAAATTAAATGAAGGATTATCTGTTTATACGGCAGAAATGATTGCATTGTTAGTTACTGTAGAATGGATTGAGGAAGTGAGACCATTAAGAGCTGTTATATGTTCAGATTCAAGTTCATCATTGATCAGTTTACAAAGAAATCATTAAGAAAGCCGTCCAGATATCTTATTAGAAATTCAACAAATATTATATCATATTCAGATGATGGGGTTATCAGTTGTGTTTCTTTGGGTTCCTGCACATATAGGAGTGAAAGGTAATGAAATGGCTGATATAAAAGCTAAAGAGTCGATAAATAAAAGTAAGAGTGATCTAAGAATAGACATGGGTAAATCTGAGGTTAAAAGTATTATTAAAAGAAAGATTCAAGAAAAATGGCAAAAACAGTGGGAAGAGGATATAAAAGGAAGATGGCTTTACAGGATACAAAGGAAAGTAGGGGAAGTTAGAGGGAAAATTGAGAAATACAGGAAAGGATAATAACAAGACTACGGTTGGGACATACAGGACTGAATTCAACATTACAGTTAATGGGAAAACATGAATCAGGAGGTTGTAATGTATGTGGGGAATTAGAAACTATAGAACATGTTATGTATAATTGTAGAAAATATCAAAGCCAAAGAACACAGCTAATAAGGAGTCTTGAAAAGGAAAAAGCAGTATTGTCTCATAAATATTTTAAGGAAAAACATTTATGATTCAGTTTATAGAATTATGTTGCATTATTTAGTGGTAACAGGTTTAGCGAAAAGAATATATATATATATATATATATATATATATATATATATATATATATATATATATATATATATATATTTTTTTTTTTTAATTTTTTTAAATTTTTTTTATATTTTTTTTTGAGCACGTTTGTCCTGATCCACACTCCATACTGGTTGGTGGCGGAAATGCACCATATAGTGGTTTGCCAGCCACCAATAAACACAAAAAGAAGAAGAAGAAGAAGGGTTACTGCCGTTACCACAATTATTACCAGGCTACGAAACTAGTCCCAGTTAAGAAACTAAATATTATCTGCACTAAAATAGGTGAAAGCTGCTGAGTAGGAGCCAGGAACAGGTCTAGGGAGCAGCGTGTTTTTGAGGAGGAGACAGAGTGCAGGTGGAGGGGCTTACTGCCCGATCGGATAGTCTGAGCGTAGTGGCTCAGAGACGGAGCACAGCGTTAATTTCGGTGAGAAGACTGTGTTGTCCCGGGCCCTAGCAAACTGTCAGCTGGCTGGCCTGCAGGTGTATTTATTAGCAGGTTTATCACTTCCTGTAGGTTCACTAAGCCTGGTTTATCACTTAACAATGTTCTTAGTATACACTCCCTTTGCTTGCACTTGGTTGTGGTAGTACAGTATTAAAGTATATAGCACTGACCTTATTTGAAGAAGGAAAACTTAAACCTTAAAAAAAGGTTGTGTTTTCTGTCTAAAGTTGGTCTGAATTTCTCCAACACTTTGTTGTGTATATTATTTTAAGTGAATTTGACTTTCAAAGTTTACCAAAATCTAAAAAATGTAATTCAAACTGCATTTGCTTTGTTTTACTTTTTACTTTTACTTTTTATTACATTACTTGAATACATCTATTTTTACAGTAATTGTCATACTTAAGTACAAGACATTTCAGATACTTTAAGACTTTTACTCAAGTAACATTTCAGTCAGTGACTTGGACTTTTACCAAAGTCATATTTTGGAGAGGTACTTGTACTTTTACTTGACTCCGAAATTTCAGTACTTTATACAACACTGCTGCCGGTGTGTGTTGGGTCTGAGTGGCCAACTGGGGCTGGGGCTTTTGCTCTACCCTGGGATATGGTGGGGAGTGAGGGGGGGGGGGGGGGGGCACTTAGCTATGGAGGGCAGGCTGTGGGGGAGGTAGCACCTCAGTGTTTGAGGGGCAGGCTCTGGTTGGTTGGCCTGTTTGATTCATGTTGGCCTCATCACCGGGTGGATGGGCCCGTGGGTCGTCTGGTCTGTGATCAGGGTGAGGGGTTAGAACCGGAGCATGGACCGGGTAGGTTGGGTTGCGGTGCCCCCCATCTTGGTATTAGGGTTCACTTCCCGGGTCCGGGGGCTGGATAACCATCTGGGGTGCCGGTGCTTGGACTTGTGAAAATGGGATGTGTGTGGTGAGTGCAAGTGTGTGTACAGTGTCCCTTTTCTTTTTTGTAGGAGTGTGTTGGGGGAACTAGGGTGGGAATGTGTGAATGTGACTGTGTATGTGCTTTTCTGTTTTCTGTCGGGTTGGATTTGGACTGCTCCCCCTCCTGGGATATCCCAGGTGTGGAGCACACCCCCAACCCCTGTCCTGCACCCCTCTATTGGTTGGTGCCTTGGCCCGCTGGTTGTTCTTTGTGTCTGGGGCTGGGTGCTCGGCGAGCGCTGGCTTGCTACTAGCGGCCGCTTTGCAGGTCCTGGGCCCCCGTCATGGGGGGTGCGGCACCTGGGCCTCGGGTCCCTGGGGCCCATGGCTGGATCCGCTGTGGCGTAGCTGGCTGCTGGCGTAGCCCACGGGCTTGTCCCCGCAGGCTCCCAGGGACTTGGGCATTGTGGCTGTTGGGAGGTTTCCTTGGGCCGTATCTATTTTCTGGGGGGAGAAATAGATGCGAAAAAGATATGTGTTAGCCCCTCTTGGGCACTTTTGCTCTGGGGGTCCATTCGGCATCTGGAGTTTTTATTCTTCTTGGGTCTGTCTCGTTGCTCTGGGGGCGAGTTTTTGGCTCCTCACATCCATTATTGACCATTTTTCTTATGGATAAACCTTACATATACAAGTGCAGTGACGTGCGGTTTATAGCTGGTGAGGCACTGACATCATCAGAGTCAGATTTACAGATATATACACTCTACAGAGTAGACTAATTGCAAAGTGCTGAAGGAGACTGATTGAGCCAAATCAATTCACCAAGATACATGGAAAAAATATTGATTCTTTGATGAAAAAAATAAAACTAAATTATTTGTCATTTAATTGGTAACAGTTTATGATTTATGATGGATTTCTGCATTTGTAACGCATTCTAAAAATATAACACGCATTACGCACATTTCATTACAAAAACAAAACATGAGTAATTATCGCTGTCTTACCTCTACTTATAAATTAAGTCCATGCGGCGCACTTTCTGAACAAAAATATTTGTAATTTTCTGGTAAAGGTTCTCTTTATCTTTCTTCAGTTTTAAAAGTCTCTCAGTCTCAGTGGAGATCACTGCCAGGGAGGAAAGCCTTCCTTGGTCAGTCCTGTTCTGGCTGTATGTTTAGAGTCTTTTTAGTGCTTTACTTGTTTAGCATAACTCGCTAATAATTCATCCATAACTTACTGTCACTACAGTTATGGGATCAGGAGCGGTGCCCCTTGAGCGCCCCCTGCCTAGAGGCCAAGGAACTGCCGGCCTTACCCACAACCAGTTCTTTGCCGTTATGATTGCCCAGCAGCACGTAAACATGTTACCTGCTCACAGTTTGATGACCAAAACACAATTCGTAACCCAACTATATATTAAATTGTGGAAAATAAGTTCATAACTGTTTGAACAATTGAATTTATGATCTAGAGACAGGAAGATGCATTCACAGAATGGAAGCCAGCGCAGTTAACATGGGATTGTGCAATCCCAGGGGAGGCCAAGTTTGCTGCAGCCTCACCGGCTTCGCTATCAAGCGCCACCAAGGATTTACATGTAAAATAGTGAAAAGTGTGCATTTTTAAATAGAATATGATAAAAAATGAGTAAATTAGATAAAAAAAGAACTTTTATTACAAATGACTGAGTGAATCACAATTTATATAATGTTATCATTATTATATATTTTTTTTCTTTCCATGATGACAAGTGAGGCCTGGCCACACTTGCCTGCTCTGACTGCACGTCACTGCACAAGTGCACTCTCATCAACACCTACAGGTGCTTGGATTCAGGTGCTTACAGATTCACTTCTATACAGAAAGCCCCTATTATTATCTTTAACTGTCACTTCATACATGTCATATTAATTTATACTGTATATTCTTCAGTGACGGTATCAAGGCGTTGGTTGTTTCTACCTGTAATACTTTATCGGTTGGTTTTGCTGTTCTTTTTATATCTCTCTTTGCAGGTGTAGAAGCAGACTCAGAGGATGTTATATTGCTCTCTCCTTTTCCTCTCCTCTTTTTCTCTCACCTTTTCTCCCTTTTAGCATTTTCTCTCATCTGTTTTGTCGTTTTTTCCTTCCCTCTCTTTCACCTTCCCATTTCAGTAAAAAATGAAAAAAGGTTCCATGCATTTCATATTGTACATGACATAAATGTCATAATATGTGTTACGCCAGTTCAGGACGTGACAGCCTGCATTAGTTTGGGACGTGACGGACTGCATTTCCCATGATGCAATGTGGTCAAAATGGCCACCAACTCCCATCATGCAAAACGGCCCAAAATGGCCGCCGCCCCTAACGACAGATAACGTTGCTATGATGATAAAGTATATAACGCAGCCGCATGCTGCATTCTGCCTTCTTCTTGGCGCTCCGCCAGTACGGGAAGGCACACAGCTGTTTCACTCCGTGGGTTTCAACCCCCACACGCCACATGCTCGATAACTCTTTGCTGGACCAAAGATTTTCGAAGCAAACTCCATCCCTGCTCAGATGTGCAGGAGGTCGACTTTAAAAGTACTTTTGAATTCCCTTTGATCAAAGACAGAGCCGCTTTATCTCCCAGTGATCGTAAAGGGACCACGCTTTTGTTTTGGCCGAACAAAGCATTGAAACGCCCAGAAGAGAGAGACAAAGGGACTTCTCCTCCCGTTACCCCGCTGTCCGACGCACCGGCTTGCTGAGGTGAACCAGATCCGCGGACCCGGAGCGCCACCGGACCCCAGCCGGGACAACGTCAGAGTAAAGAAAAGATTCCTCTTTTTTTGTATTATTTCTCTTTTCACCCTTAAGGTGTTCTAAGTGTGACTGGGCAGATTTAGGAATTTAGTTTTAATTCTTGTTTACTCCAAGATGGAGTTGTTTTAACTGCTGAATATTTTCTGTTGTATGTGCATGCATTTTGAAAGTGATTTTGGCTGTGTTGATTTGCGGTTCTTAGAAGTGGCTCCGCCGAGAGACGATTCTTCCATCTTTTCCCCCGTTTCTATCTTTCCTGTCCTCTTATCAGTTAAATCTCTTTATGAACCTCAGTTCGCGCCCTTCTCTTGAATCTCTCATTCAGGCCGCCTCTTAATCTAGGTGCCACCCCACATCAGCGTAAGCGTTGATTACGTCATTAAGACCTCCTCCTTTACGTATCACGCAAGGTGATGCATAAAGGGTCACATGTCGTCATAATGGGGAGGCGCAGCATAGCTAAGCTGTAGCTAGCTGTTGGAAAGCATTGAAGCGTCCAGCTGGATTCTCAAAGCTGTTTGTCTTTTAATGCTGCTGCGTCAGTGCCGACGTCTTGAATGTTATGTTTAAACTACTGAGTAAACTAAGATTTGCTGCCTCTTATTTTAACCCATTTTTGACTTTTATTTCCACATATATTTTGCATGTTTGGTTTAGTAGTGAGTTCCACGGTTGTTGAATCAGAGAATTACTGTAACAGGGAATTGCTTTTGGTTCAATAAAAGCAACAACTTGTGGAATAGTAATTGTTTGTGTTCATTCCAATTCAGTTGCATGGTCTGTGGTAAGTGGTAGAGAGTTACCACTTTTTGTGTTAACATCTGACATTAAAACAGAGACATTATCATTGGATTGGTGATAAAGGAGTAACGGTAAACTCTAATTGCAGTTATAATTTGATTTATCAACGCTGCTGGATAGATCTCATCGGCCAGGAACCGATCAGATCAGGCCTCCTGTTCCAGCATAAATGAGTCCATAACAGCTTATTAATAAATGCATTAGTGTTATAATTTATTACAAGCTTACAGCTGGTATCACCACCATTTGAGCGATATTTTGTTATAGCTACTATTTGAGTTCGAATGACCTATTATTAAAAATTATAATACCAAATTATAATTAATAATAATAATCATATTCAAACAGCTTCTGGCATAACATGTGTGTGAATTTACCATCTCCATAAAAAGAGCTTAGACATACTGAAACAAGATTTATAACTTTGCAATATATTCTAGTTGCAATGTTTAGATATAGAAATCCCTGCCTGATTTTACCTGATGCCATCAGTATTTGTTCACTCATAGCAACTCTTTCCTTTTTATATGTTCTTTTTTGATGAAGAAAAGCTGATGGTTGGAATATTTGGAAAAGCTTTTATCACTTCCCTTGCGATCTAGAAAAGGTAGAATGTTAATTAATCATAACATATCCCTAAATCAAACAATATAGTTTATGTATAAAGGACTAATCTAAAGTGCCATCAAAATCAAACCAAGTAATTAGTACTTTAAGTAAATTTTTTCAAGTAATTTCTATCATAGAGAAAACACTAACACACAAATCTCAGTACTAACTACAGCATCAATGTGTGCCTAAGGAATGCACTGGTCTGCAACTGTTTATTATTTCACTGGGAGGAGTTGACATTAATATGAGTTGTTTTTTGAGCGCTAAACCTGCTGTTTATTTCTGGACGTTCCTGCTCTGCTGGCGTTATAAGCTGCAGTTGCCGTCCTTTGGACTGCAAGGTTTCTGCTGGTTTCTGCCCAGCCCTCTTGTTCTTCCTCTGATTATTAAAAGTGACTCTATGTGTTTCTATATGAGCACATGCCTGAGTACTCGTGCCCGTAGTCACAAAGATTCCTAAGACTAAAGGTGGCTCTTTATGAAAAAAATGTCTTAGAATTTATATTAGGTAAAATTAAAGTTATTCACAAAGCATATTAGGCCTTCAGTGACCTCCTTAAGTGACAAAATGTTAGGGGTAGTGAGGAGGACTTATAGGAAGCCTAAGACCAGTTTAACTTTCAATTCTCCTTCCCCTCCAAGATAACTGGACAGGTGCGCTGCTGTTCTGGTTTTCCATCTACCCCCATTTCATGTCGGTTATTTTGCCAAACCTGACCACTTTTTACAAGCAGGCAGTCCCAGTAAAAACGCTGACAGGTGAGTGTGCATAAATATGCACACTCACCTGTCATATGCACACTCACATAGATAAAGTAGTAAGATGACTGGCGAGTAAACATAAGGAAATCAAAATAATGATCAGAATCTAAATAAGATAAGATAGATAGATTTTATTGACCTCACAGTAGAGAAATTCACGTGTCACATCGGCTCAATAATCAAAAGAAGGTGTCAAAAGGAGGAAAAGGTGCATGAGGTATATACAGTGCGTCCACATATATACAGTGGATCGAGAGAAAAAAAATAAATAAAGCAGCGATTTAAGATGACATATGTACATTTAAGGGGACTTATACAAATATGGATTTGACGTTGTACATTAGAGTGGTACCAGGTAAAGAACAACAGTAAGGTAGTGAGATAACTATAACAGCTGAAGTCTCTTATTTAACAGGATTATTGCACAGGGTATTAAATAGTAATTGCACATTAGTTATTGCACTTTATTGCAATTATAGTGCAGCATAGTAAAGTCTGATGGCAGCCTGCGGCAGCGCTCCTTTTTACAGACAGGATGTCTAAGTCTGTCACTAAAGGAGCTGCTCAGTTCCTCTACGGTCTGGTGCAGGGGGTGAAAGGTGTTGTCCATGATGGGTGTGAACTTGGACAACACCCTCCTCTCATAGAAACAGGACATAGAAACTCTCCATAGTTTCTATGTCCTGCCCCTGGATGTTCACGGGGGAGTGAGGTTGGGGTCTTCTCCTGAAGTCGATCCCCATTTCCTTGGTCTTACTGGTGTTTAGACACAGGTGGTTCTTCTCAAACCAGTCCACAAAGTTCATGATGACCGACTGGTACTCCAGCTCGTTCCCCTCAGACACACAGCCCACAATGGCCGAGTCATCGGAAAACGTCTGAAGATGGCATGTTGTAGGTGAAGTTTAAGGTCTAGAGGGTAAACAGAAATGGAGACAGGACGGTGCCGTAGGGGGCCCCGTCCTGGGGTGCAGCACACTGCCACCTCCGACTGACAGCCGTGCAGCCGCACATGCTTAGGGCAGTCAGTGAGGTAGTTGATGATCCAGTCAGCAAGATGTTTGTCCACTCCAGCGTCCTTCAGCTTCCCCCTCAGCAGCACCGGTCTGATGGTGTTGAAAGCGCTGCTTCTCAAACCAGTCCACAAAGTTCATGATGACCGACCGGTACTCCAGCTCGTTCCCCTCAGACACACAGCCCACAATGGCCGAGTCATCGGAAAACGTCTGAAGATGGCATGTTGTAGGTGAAGTTTAAGGTCTAGAGGGTAAACAGAAATGGAGACAGGACGGTGCCGTAGGGGGCCCCGTCCTGGGGTGCAGCAGACTGCCACCTCCGACTGACAGCCGTGCAGCCGCACATGCTTAGGGCAGTCAGTGAGGTAGTTGATGATCCAGTTAGCAAGATGTTTGTCCACTCCAGCGTCCTTCAGCTTCCCCCTCAGCAGCACCGGTCTGATGGTGTTGAAAGCGCTGGAAAAGTCCAAGAACATGACTCTCATAGCGCTGCCAGTGGTCTCCAGGTGGGTGAGCGCCCGCTGCAGCAGGTAGATATTGGCATCCTCTACTCCGATGTTGGGCCGGTAGGCAAACTGCAGCGGGTCCAGGGTGGGTCTTACCACAGTGCGTAGGTGTCCAAGGATGAGGCACTCCATGGTCTTCATTAGATGGGAGGTCTGTGTGACTGGTTAGAAGTGGGCCGGTTCCTTGGTGTGCAGTGTTTTTGGAACCGGTACCACGCAGGAGGTCTTCCATAGGGTGGGGACGACCCCCAGGCTGAGGCTCAGGTTGTAGATGTAGCTGAGGACCTCACAGAGCTCATCTGCACAGGTCCTCAGCAGCCTTGGGGGATGCCGTCCTGTCCTGAGGCTTTCCTCTGTTTCAGCCTCATCAGCTGGCCTCTCACCTGCATTGAAGTGACTGTGAGGGGGGAGGAAGGCAGAAGGCAAGTTTGGAAAGCACTGTAGCTGTCATGTAGGCACAATGCTCTCCACACAGAAGGTCATGTAG
Organism: Fundulus heteroclitus; assembly: GCF_011125445.2. Taxonomy (NCBI): domain Eukaryota; kingdom Metazoa; phylum Chordata; class Actinopteri; order Cyprinodontiformes; family Fundulidae; genus Fundulus; species Fundulus heteroclitus. Next base: position 85,921 of record NW_023396739.1, on the reverse strand, counting down.
TCAGTGATACATGCAGTCAGGCTGTTGATGTCATCACCATGAGAGCTTTGGAACATGCTCCAATTGGTGGTACTGAAAAAATTCCTCAGTTTCTCAGTGGCCTCATCTGACCAAACTTTCACTGACCTCTTCTGCACTATTGTCCTTCTCACCATTGGTATGTAATGGGGGAGCAGGTAGACAAGATTGTTTAATAAGGTTGTTTAAATAAGGTGCTTTAAAACATTTGATGCTGTTTGACAATATGTTTTTGCTAGTTTTCATCTCCAGTGTTAACAGACATTTTTAACACCTCACTGGCAACATGTCACATGACAGCCTGCTTCAAATCCTCCACTATTATCCCTTTTCCCAAGAAGCCAAAGACCACAGGACTTAATGACTTTAGACCTCTGTGGTTATGAAGTCCTTTGAGCGCCTTGTGCTTTCACACCTAAAATAAATCACCAATCCCCTCCTGGACCCCCTACAGTTTGCCTACAGTGCCAACAGGTCCGCAGACGACGCTGTTAATCTGGCCCTTCACTACATCCTCCAGCACCTGGACTCTGCAGGAACCTACGTCAGGATCCTGTTTGTGGATTTCTGCTCTGCCTTCAATACAATCATCCCAGCTCTGCTTCAGGAGAAGCTCTCCCAGCTGAATGTGCCCAACTCCACCCTCAGGTGGATCACAGACTTCCTGTCTGACAGGATGCAGCAGGTGAAGCTGGGAAAACATGACTCTGACTCACAGCTCATCAGCACTGGTTCCTCCCAGGGCTATGTTCTTTCTCCTCTGCCCTGTACACCAACAGCTGCACCTCCAGTGATCAGTCTGTCAAGCTGCTAAAGTTTGCGGACGACACACCACTCTCATCGGACTACTTCTGGTGACCCGGTGCAGGGAGAACAACCTGGAGCTCAACGCTGTAAAAACGGTGGAGATGGTTGTGGACTTCAGGAAGAACTCAGCCCTAGCTATCCCCATCACCCTCTGTGACTCCACCATTGACACTGTGGAGTCTTTCCGCTTCCTGGGAACTGTCATCTCCCAGGACCTAAAGTGGGAGCTGAACATTAATTCCCTCACCAAAAAAGCCCAGCAGAGGATGTACTTCCTGTGGCAGCTGAAGAAATTGAACCTGCCAAGGACAATGATGGTGCACTTCTACTCCTCCATCATTGAGTCCATCCTCACCTCCTCCATCACCATCTGGTATGCTGGTGCCACCGCTAAGGACAAGAGCAGACTGCAGCGTGTCATCCGGACTGCAGAGAAGGTGATTGGCTGCAATCTTCCATCTCTCCAGGACCTGTATGCCTCGATGACTCTGAGGCGTGCAGGGAAGATTGTGGCTGATCCCTCGCACCCCAGTCATAAACTATTTCAGACACTTCCCTCTGGCAGGAGGCTGCGGTCCATCAGGACCAAAACCTCACGCCACAAGAACAGTTTTTTCCCATCTGCTTCCGGCCTTATCAACAAGGCCAAGAGCCGCCCGAAAAACTGGACACTGTCTCTCTACCCCGTTCAGGATTTACAAGCTTCTGCGTTACATTAACGCACAGTTAGTTTACTGAGTGTATATAGCTTCTGTATATATATCCATTTTATTTTATTTTATTTTTTGTCTGCACCATCAACACCAAGTCAAATTCCTTGTAAGTGCAAACCTACTTGGCAATAAACTTGATTCTGATTTGTTTTCTTTTCTTCTTGTATCACACCTAGCAATAAGGTCAGCCACACCTCCTCACTAAGATACATTTTTGTCATTTCCTTCCTCAGAATCGCTCTCAGCAGCATCTGAATGACTTTTAAGCTAAGACCTTTAAGCTCCTCCTAGGTAGGAATTTTTAGGCTAAGAGGAGCTCTCTGAGGACTCTCTGAGGATTTTTGTGAATATGGGCACAGATCTGACGACCCCAAAGCACTTTACATTCATTCACCCATTCACACCCTGATGGTCGTGAGTTAGTAGCCACAGCTGCCCTGGCGTAGACTGACAGAAGAGAGGCTATACAATACCACATGCTTGTGCTAAATCTCACTGTAGAAAATGTAAATAATTTAATGGCAATAAAATTTTAACTCTGAAAGATGTACATGTCTCTCAGTTCTTCCTTAGCAGGACCCCTACTTCGCTCCACACAAAATGTACAATCAGGCAACCAAATAACACACAAGATCACTTTAACAATAATGATATATCAACCGGAAAAAAACTTTTATCAATACCTTCCCAACATGACTTCTAAATCTACCTTAATATAAACTTAATTTCTCTTACAGAGCTCAATCAAAGATTTCGCTTTCACACAGTCATGAAATATTTTTAAGTTGATCAGTAGAACTCAACCCCTCTTGGGCGTTTACATTGAACAATACAATTTCATTGTGACACTTGATTAACCATTATTCGTTTGTTGTTTTATTATAACAATCAATATTATTCATTATAACTATTATTCATTGATGATGTCAGATTCGACAGATTCAACTTTAAAAAATAAATTGACCAGTAAAATGAGTGGAAGGAGATGGCATTTCAATAAAATGTTTTTTTTTTTGTTGTTTTTTTTTTCCCAGTGTCCTGTCTAGCAATGTGGCAATAAGAATTGATGTCTTAATGCCAAATAGAGCTCGACAGATTTTACTTTCACAAGTGGAGCAATCAGCTTTCGCCATAGTGCTTCGCTTGATGTATGCATGTGTAATTCCCCCTCAAGTCGAAATCACGAAACCAAGTCGTTCTTAAAGTTACAGGCTTTAATCACACAAGGAGCATGATAGTGTGCTGTGAGAACCCTATATTTTTAACCTAATATTTATTAATCTATTATTTATTTATTTATTTATTCTGACTTTGATGGCAGCTACACTCCCACCAAATCACTTGTGATTTTACACAAACCTACAAACTAAGTTACTGCTGGATGATAAGACACCTTGCAAGAAAAATGTGGCAGCATCACTCGGCTTCAATCAGGGTCACCGTCTTATGGATGGGTCTCTCCAAGTAGACTGGCTTCCCAACACGTTTCCCTTTTTTATCCAAAGTTGAGTCACTGATCAGCAGTTGCAGTTTCCTTACGCAACCATATTCTGCAGGATAGACCTTTGTGACCCATGCCAACTTCCATTCTTTTCCTGGAACAGTGTCATCTTGGACGATCATTATATCATTGACCTGAGTGTTTCTGCGCTTTCGTTGCCATTTCTGACGCGGTTGTAAGCTCAACAGATACTCCTTGCACCATCTGGACCAAAACTCATTGGCTAAGTATTGGACCTTGCGCCACCTCTTCCGAAGGTAGAGGTCTTCTTGTTCAAACTTTCCAGGTGGTGGAAGAATGATAGAGGACTTCATTGTCAGTATATGATTAGGTGAAAAAGGCTGTGGTCCCGTAGGATCATTCAGTAAGTGAGCTGTTAATGGTCGACTGTTAATGATTGCCATTACTTCATAGAAGTATGTTCTCAATGATGAAGTATCGAGTTGATTGGAGGACTGATCCAGGATAGACGTCACCACACTTCTTATTGTCCGGATCTGCCTTTCCCAGGCACCGCCCATGTGGCTTGCTGATGGCGGATTCATGACAAACTCACAGCTCAGTATCTTCAGGCGTTCTTTATCCATTTCTTTCAATGCCTCTACGAACTCACGCCTGGCACCGACGAAATTGGTGCCTTGATCGCAGCGGAGTTGTTGAACATTGCCACGTATGGCTACGAAGGCACAGAGAGCTATGATGAAAAAGTCTGTGGTCATCTCTTCAAGAAGCTCTGCTGAAGTATTTGCTTCCCAATCAGAATAAAGGGAGCGACAAAGCCTAAGGGGTCGAAGATGGAGGCCACAGTCGACAACACTCCTCTTCTTGAGAGTGGGCGTTCGTCCACCACCACTCTAAAACTGAAGTGGTCTGACGTGACGCACCATTTCCCGCCTAGAACCCGCCAAGAACCTGAGGTAGTCCTGATCATCTGCTCTGACCCGAAACTGGTGAAACATGTGTTCAATATCGCACATCACGGCTACTGGGCCCTTCCTGAATCAACAGAGGACGCCTACCAAGGTATTAGTCAACTCTGGTCCAGTGAGTAGATGGTCATTAAGTGATACTCCTTCAAACTTGGCTGAACAGTCAAACACCACACGGATCTCCCCTGGCTTCTGATGGTGGTGGACTCCGTGGTGTGGAATGTACCAGCAAGAGCCTCGTTGGAGTTCACTTTCCGGGACCTTCTCAGCATCTCCACAGGATATGATGTCACTCATGAATGCAACATAGTCCTTGTGGTACTGTTTGTCCTTCTCAAATCTCCTTTTCAGACACCGGAGCCGATGATCTGCACACTTGAAGTTGTTGGGCAGACACGGCTTGTCTTCTTTAAATGGCAATGGCATTTCACGCTGTCCATTCGCTTGTATCTTTATGCCCTCCTCCATTTTCGTGATGAAGCGAATCCTTGCCTGATACAATTTCTCTCGGCAACAGGGCTTGGGAACAATTGTACCCTATGAGCAGGCCGACATCGCAGTCTATCAGAGGAGCGATCTCTTCAGCAAGGTGCTCTAAGTGAGACCATGCTCTTGCTGTCTTGGGTGTAGGAATGTGGCTTAGACTAGCAGGGACGAAGTCTCGTAAATAAGTCATTTTCTTGGAGGAGCAAAACCCTCTGACCTGCAACCCAACTAACTTGTTACTTGGGATTACAGTCTGTTTGGACGCAAGTGTGGAAAGCTTTAATTGCACAGGCTCCATCTGTGTGTCAAGAGCCTCTGCTCTTTCTTGCAGGATGAACGTGCTATTGCTCTGACTGTCCAGAAGAGCGTATACCAGAACTTCAGCTTCTGGGTTTCTTGTCGTTGACAGCCAAACTGGCACTATAGTGGAAGCACATGTGTTGTTCCCACTATGCATGACTTGGTTAGACATAGCTGTGCTTGCTACTTCAGTAGTAGGAGACTCTGTGTCTCTGGACTCTTTAGACCTTTCCTGTCCCTTTGGGGTTTTTCCACTCTCTTTTTGTCCATCAGCTTGGACCTTTTCATCTGCCTTAGCAGGGTCTTTATGCAAGCATGTGGGATGCCTCCCCTTGCACACATTGCAAACACTTCTCTTCTCACAGCTTTTTGAGTGGTGTCCTAGCCTTAGACACGCAAAACACTGTTTCTTTGTCCTCACATACTTAACTCGCTCTTTAACAGGCTTCTCCATTAACTTCTGACATGTCTGAATACTATGGTGTGTCTTCTCACAAACTATGCATCCCTTAGCATCGACCTTTCGTTCCTCAACATCTGGTTTCTCTTCAGATGCACTTACTAGCACCTTTACGCCAACATTGCGGACCTTAGATGGCTTTGCTCTTTCAGCATCACCACTCTTCAGAGCATGAAGTGAAGTCATCGGGTTGCAAGCTATCTTGGCTTCTCTAAACACAAACTCAACAAAGGTGTGGAAACTCGGAAAGTTATGTTTCTCTTCTTTGTATTCCAATACCTTTTTGTTCCACCTGGCAGTGAGCCAGTCAGGGAAGTATTCTTTGATTTTCACTGCAGTCGTTTAAGACTTCAAGACTCTTAATATGACTCATGGCTGCTTGACAGCCTCGCAGGAATTTTGCAAATTCTCTCAGCTCCACGCTGTCTTTGGGTCCAATCTTTGTCCATGAATTCAGCTTGTCGCGAAAAGCTTTAGCGACCACAAAAGAGTTGCCGTATCGTTCTTCTAATATTTCCCATGCTGAATCATAGGCTTTCCCAGTCCCCACCAGGAAATAACTTTTAATTGCTTTCTTTGCAGCTCCTGTGACATACTTGCGGAGATAGTAAATCTTTTCATTTTACAGGAATGTTCTTCCGGCCTATAAGGGTTAGGAATGATATTCTTCAGTCGTTGTACCTGATTGTATCACTGCTAAATATCGGCGGCTCTGGCACTGGAAGACGGCTTGTGTTTATGGACTCTGCTATCGCTTCAGTAAGCATTATTGTGCTGTTATCGTGAGAAGTGGAGCGAGCAACTTGAGAAGTAAGCCTTGGGACTTCATGGTTTGTGGTGGGAAGCCTACAGGCAGGCTGTGAAGGCATGCTGTACTTTAGAGGAGCAGCATTAGCCTTAGGTGGATGCCCTGACGGGTTATGAAGAAGATCTGATATCTCTTCATCTGAGCCTACATCGTGTTCATAGACTTGCAGTCTTGTCTTTGCAGCATTCATTCTTTTAGTTGCTTCCAAACGCTCTAATTGTCTGCATTTCTCCTCTAGTAACTTCTGTCTTTCAGCATTTTCTGCTTCTTGCCGTGCTCGTCTTGCTTGTTGTTGCGCTTGTCTTTCAGCATTCTCTGCCTTTTGCTGCGCTAGCTGCCTCCTGTTCTCAGCCTCAAGCCTTTCAAGCTCCTTTTCTTCCTGTTCCATTTCTGCTAGAACCATCAAGGTAGCTTGGGTTTCAGCATACTCGGCTTCTGCCTCCTCCTCTTTTTAGCCTCTTTTGCAAGTATTTTCCATTTCTCATATCCATCCATCCATTTTCTGATCCGCTTTATCCCTCATGGGGTCACGGGGTGCTGGTACCTATCTCCAGCGTACACAGGGCGAGAGGCGGAATACACCCTGGACGGATCGCCAGTCTGTCGCAGGGCAACACAGAGACAAACAACCAACAGTCATGTTTTTGGACTGTGGGAGGAAGCCGGAGTACCCGGAGAGAACCCACACATGCACAGGCAACATCAGTTTCTGTATTCGCTTGAGTTTTCTTTGCAGGACCTTTTCCAAAAGCTTCATTGTGAACAGACCCCTCTTCTTCTTCATGAGTAACTTCTAGGGCTTGCATTTCAATGGCAATGTCCTTATCAGCCATTTATTATATTATGACTTAAACTGGTTTAAGAAGTAACCTTAAGGAGCCTAGAGCTAATTAACTTAAACTTAATTGTTTTGCAAAATGAACATAAATTTCACCTTCGAAAATTATTTTAGATCAGTTAAACTTCTTATGCTTTAACGGCCTATGTTTTAAAGGGTATTTTGAGCAATTAAATCATGAAAATATCAATAATGTTAATTATTATTTATGTAGTAAAAAACTAATAACTATAGGCAAGGAATAAGGTAACAATATTGAAATCAGATCACACCAACTTGAATGTCAAGTGGTAAATTAAATGGCAAGATACACTAGACTTACACTAGATTTATGTAAGATGAATATTAAATGAGCCCTCTAAAACTTAGAATCACTGAAAATAGGCAAATACCAGAGTACTCCTTTTAAACAAAAATATTTCTCAGAATTGCTTAATGTTGCTTAACACTTAACCAATAAACATTCAAATATCATAGGCAACAAATATATAGAATATTCAGAAAAGTTATCACATTAAACCCTAGTTACACTTCAAACTTAGCAAACATTTTTTCTTCTTTTTTTTCTTTAGCGGTTGTAAAGGCTACTCCACATCTTCACATTTAACTTGGCTCAAACGTGCGTCACGTTGGCATAACCACACAACTGTCTTAGGTTACCGGCAGGTTGCATACTGTCCTTTGACGAGTGGCCACTCCGAAACCTCGAACATCTTCACAGCTCCGACGACAAGAGACGGGCGCACGCACTGGCTCATTGCTGCTGCTGGTCACACTCTCCCCTCGCGTCGCGTTGGCTGAGTTCTCACTGTAATTCCCCCTGAAGTCGAAATCACGAAACCAAGTCGTTCTTAAAGTTATGGGCTTTAATTACACAAGGAGCATGATAGTGTACCGTGAGAACTGTTTGATAAACAGATAGAAAGCAAATTAAAAAAAAACTGTGGCGGCTGGCCCATAGGGGGCGCTCGGGCGCTGCCCTCCCTAGATGTGGAGGGGAAAAGTCAAAATAAATATAGATTTTAAAAGTATTATTAATGTCAGTTTTTACTTAATAGTACGTGGCTACATGTAATAAGAATTATTAAAACACTTCTACTAATTGACTCTATCAATTGACTCTCATTTAACAGTGCATTTCCACCAACAGAACGTATCATTTCTCTTCTACACTTTTGGGGCTGTCACGCAAGGAGCCCTACAAGTGTAGCGAAATATCCAATCGTATACTGTTGCTAGGGAAGATTTATAAATATTTGCCAAATTAGCATCGCCAAAATGAATGGCTTTGGGGCTCCTGGAGTCATAGCCCTAGCTGCACAGTGATAGGTGCACTTCACGCGTGACGTCACGAGCTACATCCGCGCTACATCCGGGTCACAGTGGTTGGCAAAAACAGTACTGTTTTCGCTTACCAGAGTGACAAAACGGGTGAATTAGAGCATACTTTTAGTTTATTTATGGAATCTAAACAATGCCTACGACTTGTTGTGCTCCCGGTTGCACACAGAGGCATTCCAAATCGTCGGATGTACGTTTCTTTCGTTTACCGGCGGACGAAGAAAGAAGAAAGAAATGGATAATTTCAATGAAAAGGATGCAGGCAGACAATCCCAATCGACTGTGGGAGCCATCATACCAAGACAGAATTTGCAGTCTACACTTCATCTCCGGTAAATACAACTTAATTTTGCACTAGTCATTGTCCTACTTAAATCATTATATAAATAAAAAATTAGGATATATTTAAGTCAAGCCGTAAACGTTCGTTTGGTAATAATAAACGTACATGTACAATGTATGCAAACCCTCTGGCGTGAGTCTGTGAAAAGGATTAATAAGACAAAAACACCAAAATAATCCTTTGTGAACAATGTTTTTTTATTAATTAAATGCTTATTGTGGAATCGTAGTAATTTTCAGACTTTTAATTTAAATGCATGTACTTATGGAGGACCAAGTCTTCCATATTTAAAAATAAATACAGAAATAAATAAATGCTCAATAAATAAATATGCATACAATTATGTGCCACCAAAAAAAAAACAATAAACAAATAAATGTAGATAGAAAATAAATTATACAGTGAGACAAAATGTATATATCTCCTTTAATTAGCCACTTTATTTATTAATTACTTATTTTTTTAAGTATTTATTTGCGTGCATGTTATAATATTTTTGTCTGTTTTATTCTTTCTTTGTATTTTTTTTGCCCTATTTATTTCTCCGATGCTATTTATTTCTGCCTGTCCTTTTTACATTTCTGTTTGTCCTTTTTACATTTCTGTCTGTCCTTTTTACATTTCTGTCTGTCCTTTTTACATTTCTGTTTGTTATTTTTACATTTCTGTCTGTCCTTTTTACATTTCTGTTTGTTGTTTTTACATTTCTGTCTGTCCTTTTTACATTTCTGTTTCTCATTTTTACATTTCTGTCTGTCCTTTTTACTTTTGTGTTTGCCATTTTTACATTTCTGTCTCTCGTTTTTACAGTTCTGCCTGTCCTTTTTACATTTCTGTATGCATTTCTGCCTCATTATGCAAATGAGGAGGGGCTGTGTCTTAAGTGGTCAACTTCTTCCCATTGGTTGATTAGCATTTTACTGTGTCGGTCGAATCTACATGGCTTTTCCCCGCACTAAAGCATTGTTTAGTAATGTCAAACTCAGCAGGCAGACGTTATACAAAGAAAGAATAAAACAGACAAAAATACAGACAAAAATATTATAACATGCACATAAATAAATACTTAAAAAAATAAGTAATTAATAAATAAAGTGGCTAATTAAAGGAGATATATACATTTTGTCTCACTGTATAATTTATTTTCTATCTACATTTATTTGTTTATTGTTTTTTTTTTGGTGGCACATAATTGTATGCATATTTATTTATTGAGCATTTATTTATTTCTGTATTTATTTTTAAATATGGAAGACTTGGTCCTCCATATGTACTGGGTTAGGCAGGGAAATCTATTGGCCAGCCCCACCAAGATTTATTTTCACCAGCCGCCACTGAAAAAAAATTATTTCAGTGTAAAGACATCAAAGGAACAACGAAACCATACATACATGACATGACAGAAATTTGTCACGTTACATCTTTACGGTCAAACAAAGATAACAGTAACAAACATAAATGTAACTCATTGGCCGCTTTCCCTTGAGAGAAATTTAGAAATCTTCTGTCCTTCAATGCACTATGCACTTTATCCAGTCTTCTTTAATTATTATTGCACAGTCTTAGCCAGAGGAAACAACAAGGTGTCTGCCTGCTAGCTTGGTCCAGAATGTTCTTAATAAACAGGTAACAACACTCAAAAAGTTAACACCCCGTCAACACCCGGCAGCAAACTTTGGTTCCCCCCTTAATTAAGACATGTTCCCCCATATCAAAACAAACAATATACATGAAATTAAGACTTTAATATTAAACAAGTTTTTACTAAAATTGTATGTATTTATGAACTCTATGTTTTTACCCTAATATTTATTAATCTATTATTTATTTATTTATTCTGATTTTGATGGCAGCTACAGCATGTAAATAGTTTTATTGTGATTCCTGCGGGGAGAATTTCAAATTATGTGGACACTACAATGGTAAAGTAGGAGAGTAAAGGAAGAACAAGAGAAAAAAAAGAAAGAGAAGAGGTGAAAGAAGGAAGAGATAAAAGGAAAAGAATGATAAAATGTGTTCCGTCTGCTTCATCACCTGGAAAGGGAGATGTAAAAAGAACAGCACAACCAACGGACATAGTGTAACAGATACAATAGAGTAACACCTTGATACCATTGCTAAATCATATGTATTATTATTTAAGCTGACATATGTAAAGTGATACCTGAGAAAAGAAAATGAAAATAAATAAATAAATTACGGGCTTTCTGTATATAAGTGAACACTTAGAACCTGGAACTCAGCACCTGTGGGTGTTTGTGAGAGTGCACTTGTGTATGTGAATTTTATCCAGAAGGAAATTGCTCAATAGTGGTTGTGAAGAACCAAAGGCCCGCCTTCCCCGAGCACCGAGGCAGGCACCAGGGGTCCCATAACCCCGGACTTCCAAAGGGGCCCCCAAAGCAGGGCACCCAAGAGGGGCCAACACAGGAAATTTGCAACCCCCCCCCCCTCCCCAAGGAAAGTGGAGAGACGACCCCGAGGAAATCCCCCAGCCTCCGCAATGTCGAAGCCCCAAGGAGCTGCGGGGGAGAGCCCGTGGGCTCCGCCGGCAGCCAGCTATGCTGAAGTGGTAGCCATGGGCCCTGAGGACCAGAGGCCCGAGGAGCGACCCGGCCCCAGCCGAGCACCGGGGGGCCAGGCCCCGCGAAGCAGCCACCAGGAATGGGCCAGCACCCACCCAGGAACCCGCCCCAAACCCGAGGGCCGCAAATGCGTTAGCGGGCCAAGGTGCCAGCCAGCGGAGTGGGGGCAGGACGTGGGGGGATGGACTCTGCACCTAGCGGAGACTTCAGATGTTCTTGGGAGAGGGAGCGGACCAAACCCGAACCTGTCAAAAAAAATTTCATTCACACCATCCCACCCTAGTGCCCCACTCACCACACACATACTCACAAAAAAAAGAAACTGTACACACATCACCACATAACACTCACATCCAACAATCCCAAGTGGGGGGGGGGGATCACAACAAAACCCACTATCCGACCCCCGATCCCGGACCAGATGCCCCCCGGACCAGGCCCCCCCAGGGAGGGGGCCAACATGACCCGTACGGGCCTCCCAACCAGAACCCCCCCTCACCCCCTAAATACCTAATAAAACCTCTCCCTCCCCCACCTTACCCTGGCTACCCCTGCCCCCCAAACTGTTTAAAACTGGGAGAGCCGAAAGGGTGCCCGGAACAGTCCACCCCCCTCCGGAAGGTAGCTGGTTCCGGCGCACCCCCTCCAAGCAACTGCCCAGAACCCTCAATGTCTAAATGTGAGAGGGGGTGAAGGGAGCAATCCGAGGTGATGCTCACACAACATAAGCCCCCCCTCCCCCCCAGATGTCCCCCCCCCCTCCAAACCATGGCCTACATGAATGTGCATTGTGAAAATGTTTGGAATGAAAGTGGCTAAAATGCATGATAAAATTGGGGTGAGGGACGTCATCAGAAAGTGGCAACCTCCAGTAACGCCCCCTCTCCAAGGTCCTACATGTGTGGCAGCGTGATGGAGCAGGAAGAGGGAGGAGTCCGGGGATCGGGAGAAAAGGACTGGGGAGCCTACAGCAGTCCCAGGTAGCCAGCTCCCCTACTGACTCCAATAGGCACCCCCGCTTGTCACGTCCGAATTTGGCAAAATGTATATATCTCACACACAAAGTAGGATGGTTGGTATGGATGTTTCTCTTCTGCTTTATAATGTAACTTTCAATGAGCCTTTTTATTCATATTGCTAAATCTACTGTGTAATTGTGGCGTATCCTGTCTGCGTTTTTGCACTTGTCACGTCGGAATTTGGCCGTTGTGGAACAAGAAGTTATTTTTGTTTCTTTTCTATGTTTGGTCAAAGAAGTTTGACTTGGATGAGTAGTATTTGACACTGACAAATTCTCCATTACACAAAACCTTTAGATTTGACTAGTTCAAGGTCTATGGAATTCCGTTTGTGCCGTCAGGAAAAGATGTTAAGGGTTCAGTACATGACTGCGACGACCTCCCGTACCACTGTGCTGGCCAAGTCTCTGTGGCGCAATTGGTTAGCGCATTCGGCTGTTAACCGAAAGGATGGTGGTTCGAGCCCACCCAGGGACGTTTGTTTGCTTTAAAACACTGATTGAGTTAAAGCACCAAACCTCTACACAACCATGTTTGAGCAATACTTGCCAAATTGTTAGAAAAAATCAGCTTGCCACGTGGATGTTTCTCTTCTGCTTTATAATGTAACTTTCAATGAGCCTTTTTATTCATATTGCTAAATCTACTGTGTAATTGTGGCGTATCCTGTCTGCGTTTTTGCACTTGTCACGTCGGAATTTGGCCGTTGTGGAACAAGAAGTTATTTTTGTTTCTTTTCTATGTTTGGTCAAAGAAGTTTGACTTGGATGAGTAGTATTTGACACTGACAAATTCTCCATCACACAAAACCTTTAGATTTGACTAGTTCAAGGTCTATGGAATTCCGTTTGTGCCGTGAGGAAAAGATGTTAAGGGTTCAGTACATGAGTGCGACGACCTCCCATACCACTGTGCTGGCCAAGTCTCTGTGGCGCAATTGGTTAGCGCGTTCGGCTGTTAACCGAAAGGATGGTGGTTCGAGCCCACCCAGGGACGTTTGTTTGCTTTAAAACACAGATTGAGTTAAAGCACCAAACCTCTACACAACCATGTTTGAGCAATACTTGCCAAATTGTTAGAAAAAATCAGCTTGCCACGTGTCCTGTATTTGACCTCTTTCAAAGATCCAAATAAACAATATTGATAACAGCTGTCAATGAACAATTATACCTAAAATTGAATGCAGTTATAAGACTGACCGGTGATGAAAATGACTGTTTTCCAGATTTAAGCGCAACCCATTTGCGATATTTTCAACTTTTATCTTAGTTGATGGCTAAGAAGTTGTCCTGGATTTCATTACGTTTGGAAACTCAAAGTTTCCGCAGCATTCTAACATTTTTCTGCTGTTTGCATAGCTTTGAACTTCATTTCTGCTGAAAGTTTAGTGCTGTGTGAGCAAGGTTGCCAATACTTTCCAAGGGATGTGTTCAGGAGAGTCACCACTGTGTAGTAATTGACCAATATTGTCACACACAAAGTAGGATGGTTGGTATGGATGTTTCTCTTCTGCTTTATAATGTAACTTTCAATGAGCCTTTTTATTCATATTGCTAAATCTACTGTGTAATTGTGGCGTATCCTGTCTGCGTTTTTGCACTTGTCACGTCGGAATTTGGCCATTGTGGAACAAGAAGTTATTTTTGTTTCTTTTCTATGTTTGGTCAAAGAAGTTTGACTTGGATGAGTAGTATTTGACACTGACAAATTCTCCATCACACAAAACCTTTAGATTTGACTAGTTCAAGGTCTATGGAATTCCGTTTGTGCCGTCAGGAAAAGATGTTAAGGGTTCAGTACATGACTGCGACGACCTCCCATACCGCTGTGCCGGCCAAGTCTCTGTGGCGCAATTGGTTAGCGCGTTCGGCTGTTAACCGAAAGGATGGTGGTTCGAGCCCACCCAGGGACGTTTGTTTGCTTTAAAACACAGATTGAGTTAAAGCACCAAACCTCTACACAACCATGTTTGAGCAATACTTGCCAAATTGTTAGAAAAAATCAGCTTGCCACGTGTCCTGTATTTGACCTCTTTCAACGATCCAAATAAACAATATTGATAACAGCTGTCAATGAACAATTATACCTAAAATTGAAGGCAGTTATAAGACTGACCGGTGATGAAAATGACTGTTTTCCAGATTTAAGCGCAACCCATTTGCGATATTTTCAACTTTTATCTTAGTTGATGGCTTAGAAGTGGTCCTGGATTTCATTACGTTTGGAAACTCAAAGTTTCCGCAGCATTCTAACATTTTTCTGCTGTTTGCATAAATTTGAACTTCATTTCTGCTGAAAGTTTAGTGCTGTGTGAGCAAGGTTGCCAATACTTTCCAAGGGATGTGTTCAGGAGAGTCACCACTGTGTAGTAATTGACCAATATTGTCACACACAAAGTAGGATGGTTGGTATGGATGTTTCTCTTCTGCTTTATAATGTAACTTTCAATGAGCCTTTTTATTCATATTGCTAAATCTACTGTGTAATTGTGGCGTATCCTGTCTGCGTTTTTGCACACAAAACCTTTAGATTTGACTAGTTCAAGGTCTATGGAATTCCGTTTGTGCCGTCAGGAAAAGATGTTAAGGGTTCAGTACATGAGTGCGACGACCTTCCATACCACTGTGCCGGCCAAGTCTCTGTGGCGCAATTGGTTAGCGCGTTCGGCTGTTAACCGAAAGGATGGTGGTTCGAGCCCACCCAGGGACGTTTGTTTGCTTTAAAACACAGATTGAGTTAAAGCACCAAACCTCTACACAACCATGTTTGAGCAATACTTGCCAAATTGTTAGAAAAAATCGGCTTGCCACGTGGATGTTTCTCTTCTGCTTTATAATGTAACTTTCAATGAGCCTTTTTATTCATATTGCTAAATCTACTGTGTAATTGTGGCGTATCCTGTCTGCGTTTTTGCACTTGTCACGTCGGAATTTGGCCGTTGTGGAACAAGAAGTTATTTTTGTTTCTTTTCTATGTTTGGTCAAAGAAGTTTGACTTGGATGAGTAGTATTTGACACTGACAAATTCTCCATCACACAAAACCTTTAGATTTGACTAGTTCAAGGTCTATGGAATTCCGTTTGTGCCGTCAGGAAAAGATGTTAAGGGTTCAGTACATGAGTGCGACGACCTCCCATACCACTGTGCTGGCCAAGTCTCTGTGGCGCAATTGGTTAGCGCGTTCGGCTGTTAACCGAAAGGATGGTGGTTCGAGCCCACCCAGGGACGTTTGTTTGCTTTAAAACACAGATTGAGTTAAAGCACCAAACCTCTACACAACCATGTTTGAGCAATACTTGCCAAATTGTTAGAAAAAATCAGCTTGCCACGTGGATGTTTCTCTTCTGCTTTATAATGTAACTTTCAATGAGCCTTTTTATTCATATTGCTAAATTTAGTGTGTAATTGTGGCGTATCCTGTCTGCGTTTTTGCACTTGTCACGTCGGAATTTGGCCATTGTGGAACAAGAAGTTATTTTTGTTTCTTTTCTATGTTTGGTCAAAGAAGTTTGACTTGGATGAGTAGTATTTGACACTGACAAATTCTCCATCACACAAAACCTTTAGATTTGACTAGTTCAAGGCTATGGAATTCCGTTTGTGCCGTCAGGAAAAGATGTTAAGGGTTCAGTACATGAGTGCGACGACCTCCCATACCACTGTGCCGGCCAAGTCTCTGTGGCGCAATTGGTTAGCGCGTTCGGCTGTTAACCGAAAGGATGGTGGTTCGAGCCCACCCAGGGACGTTTGTTTGCTTTAAAACACAGATTGAGTTAAAGCACCAAACCTCTACACAACCATGTTTGAGCAATACTTGCCAAATTGTTAGAAAAAATCGGCTTGCCACGTGGATGTTTCTCTTCTGCTTTATAATGTAACTTTCAATGAGCCTTTTTATTCATATTGCTAAATCTACTGTGTAATTGTGGCGTATCCTGTCTGCGTTTTTGCACTTGTCACGTCGGAATTTGGCCGTTGTGGAACAAGAAGTTATTTTTGTTTCTTTTCTATGTTTGGTCAAAGAAGTTTGACTTGGATGAGTAGTATTTGACACTGACAAATTCTCCATCACACAAAACCTTTAAAATTGACTAGTTCAAGGTCTATGGAATTCCGTTTGTGCCGTCAGGAAAAGATGTTAAGGGTTCAGTACATGAGTGCGACGACCTCCCATACCACTGTGCTGGCCAAGTCTCTGTGGCGCAATTGGTTAGCGCGTTCGGCTGTTAACCGAAAGGATGGTGGTTCGAGCCCACCCAGGGACGTTTGTTTGCTTTAAAACACAGATTGAGTTAAAGCACCAAACCTCTACACAACCATGTTTGAGCAATACTTGCCAAATTGTTAGAAAAAATCAGCTTGCCACGTGTCCTGTATTTGACCTCTTTCAAAGATCCAAATAAACAATATTGATAACAGCTGTCAATGAACAATTATACCTAAAATTGAAGGCAGTTATAAGACTGACCGGTGATGAAAATGACTGTTTTCCAGATTTAAGCGCAACCCATTTGCGATATTTTCAACTTTTATCTTAGTTGATGGCTAAGAAGTGGTCCTGGATTTCATTACGTTTGGAAACTCAAAGTTTCCGCAGCATTCTAACATTTTTCTGCTGTTTGCATAGCTTTGAACTTCATTTCTGCTGAAAGTTTAGTGCTGTATGAGCAAGGTTGCCAATACTTTCCAAGGGATGTGTTCAGGAGAGTCACCACTGTGTAGTAATTGACCAATATTGTCACACACAAAGTAGGATGGTTGGTATGGATGTTTCTCTTCTGCTTTATAATGTAACTTTCAATGAGCCTTTTTATTCATATTGCTAAATCTACTGTGTAATTGTGGCGTATCCTGTCTGCGTTTTTGCACACAAAACCTTTAGATTTGACTAGTTCAAGGTCTATGGAATTCCGTTTGTGCCGTCAGGAAAAGATGTTAAGGGTTCAGTACATGAGTGCGACGACCTCCCATACCACTGTGCCGGCCAAGTCTCTGTGGCGCAATTGGTTAGCGCGTTCGGCTGTTAACCGAAAGGATGGTGGTTCGAGCCCACCCAGGGACGTTTGTTTGCTTTAAAACACAGATTGAGTTAAAGCACCAAACCTCTACACAACCATGTTTGAGCAATACTTGCCAAATTGTTAGAAAAAATCAGCTTGCCACGTGGATGTTTCTCTTCTGCTTTATAATGTAACTTTCAATGAGCCTTTTTATTCATATTGCTAAATCTACTGTGTAATTGTGGCGTATCCTGTCTGCGTTTTTGCACTTGTCACGTCGGAATTTGGCCGTTGTGGAACAAGAAGTTATTTTTGTTTCTTTTCTATGTTTGGTCAAAGAAGTTTGACTTGGATGAGTAGTATTTGACACTGACAAATTCTCCATCACACAAAACCTTTAGATTTGACTAGTTCAAGGTCTATGGAATTCCGTTTGTGCCGTCAGGAAAAGATGTTAAGGGTTCAGTACATGAGTGCGACGACCTCCCATACCACTGTGCTGGCCAAGTCTCTGTGGCGCAATTGGTTAGCGCGTTCGGCTGTTAACCGAAAGGATGGTGGTTCGAGCCCACCCAGAGACGTTTGTTTGCTTTAAAACACAGATTGAGTTAAAGCACCAAACCTCTACACAACCATGTTTGAGCAATACTTGCCAAATTGTTAGAAAAAATCAGCTTGCCACGTGGATGTTTCTCTTCTGCTTTATAATGTAACTTTCAATGAGCCTTTTTATTCATATTGCTAAATCTACTGTGTAATTGTGGCGTATCCTGTCTGCGTTTTTGCACTTGTCACGTCGGAATTTGGCCATTGTGGAACAAGAAGTTATTTTTGTTTCTTTTCTATGTTTGGTCAAAGAAGTTTGACTTGGATGAGTAGTATTTGACACTGACAAATTCTCCATCACACAAAACCTTTAGATTTGACTAGTTCAAGGTCTATGGAATTCCGTTTGTGCCGTCAGGAAAAGATGTTAAGGGTTCAGTACATGACTGCGACGACCTCCCATACCGCTGTGCCGGCCAAGTCTCTGTGGCGCAATTGGTTAGCGCGTTCGGCTGTTAACCGAAAGGATGGTGGTTCGAGCCCACCCAGGGACGTTTGTTTGCTTTAAAACACAGATTGAGTTAAAGCACCAAACCTCTACACTAGTGATGGGTCCGGCAACACCGATGTGTCGGCGCATGTGTCGGTCTCATAGAGCGAAACCCGTGTCGATGTGTGTATTGCTACGGAAAAGTCACGTGACCGATACAGGAACTGTTTCGGTCACGTGACCAATACAGCACCTGTTTCGAACTGACTGACGCGCCAAACTGTTTCTGTTCCCTCTAAGCTGCACGCGTGTGCATTCGCGCACAGCAGCGCGCACAGCAAAGCTATGTTGCTTAGTAAAGAAAATCCAAGCTGAACTGTAAACTTAATAATGGTTAATTTTTAACCATTTTGCAACTCTGGTGTGATGGTGTACCACAGTCTCACTCTGTGAGCGCCAGGTGCTGATCGGAGCGCATCACTGATGGATGGGTTCTGCAACGCTTTTTTGGTTGGGCGGGTTGCGCTGTGCGTCTTTGTTCTGAGCGTCGTTTCTGAAAAAAACGACTGATCTACACTGAGTAGAAAGTTGCTACTCTGAGTAGTTTTTCCTCCCTTTGTCACACTCAGCATGTCCGATTTCAGAACAGATGATATCAGTCAGGTAACTAAACACAGCGCCCGATCAACCATTTGTAAAAAAAATAAAAAAGCCAGTCCACAAGCAAACTCCTTCACATTATTTATTGACTGTATCTAAAAAAAATCAAATATATGTTTAATTCAAATGAAAATATAAAATAATACAATGCAACATACAATGATTTAAATTGTATTGTGTATACTTGGTCATCAAATCAGTGTCAGTTAACTCTGTCAACCAGGTTGCCTGTAGTGATTTTTAAGGTCCAGCAGGTGTCAGTATTCAGTGACACAGGATCGGCACAGGATCGGCACAGAGTTGCAATGTGTCGAAACGTTTCATGACGCCTCATCGACCCATCACTACTCTACACAACCATGTTTGAGCAATGCTTGCCAAATTGTTAGAAAAAATCAGCTTGCCACGTGTCCTGTATTTGACCTCTTTCAAAGATCCAAATAAACAATATTGATAACAGCTGTCAATGAACAATTATACCTAAAATTGAAGGCAGCTATAAGACTGACCGGTGATGAAAATGACTGTTTTCCAGATTTCTGCGCAACCCATTTGCGATATTTTCAACTTTTATCTTAGTTGATGGCTAAGAAGTGGTCCTGGATTTCATTACGTTTGGAAACTCAAAGTTTCCACAGCATTCTAACATTTTTCTGCTGTTTGCATAGCTTTGAACTTCATTTCTGCTGAAAGTTTAGTGCTGTGTGAGCAAGGTTGCCAATACTTTCCAAGGGATGTGTTCAGGAGAGTCACCACTGTGTAGTAATTGACCAATATTGTCACACACAAAGTAGGATGGTTGGTATGGATGTTTCTCTTCTGCTTTATAATGTAACTTTCAATGAGCCTTTTTATTCATATTGCTAAATCTACTGTGTAATTGTGGCGTATCCTGTCTGCGTTTTTGCACACAAAACCTTTAGATTTGACTAGTTCAAGGTCTATGGAATTCCGTTTGTGCCGTCAGGAAAAGATGTTAAGGGTTCAGTACATGAGTGCGACGACCTCCCATACCACTGTGCCGGCCAAGTCTCTGTGGCGCAATTGGTTAGCGCGTTCGGCTGTTAACCGAAAGGATGGTGGTTCGAGCCCACCCAGGGACGTTTGTTTGCTTTAAAACACAGATTGAGTTAAAGCACCAAACCTCTACACAACCATGTTTGAGCAATACTTGCCAAATTGTTAGAAAAAATCGGCTTGCCACGTGGATGTTTCTCTTCTGCTTTATAATGTAACTTTCAATGAGCCTTTTTATTCATATTGCTAAATCTACTGTGTAATTGTGGCGTATCCTGTCTGCGTTTTTGCACTTGTCACGTCGGAATTTGGCCGTTGTGGAACAAGAAGTTATTTTTGTTTCTTTTCTATGTTTGGTCAAAGAAGTTTGACTTGGATGAGTAGTATTTGACACTGACAAATTCTCCATCACACAAAACCTTTAGATTTGACTAATTCAAGGTCTATGGAATTCCGTTTGTGCCGTCAGGAAAAGATGTTAAGGGTTCAGTACATGAGTGCGACGACCTCCCATACCACTGTGCCGGCCAAGTCTCTGTGGCGCAATTGGTTAGCGCGTTCGGCTGTTAACCGAAAGGATGGTGGTTCGAGCCCACCCAGGGACGTTTGTTTGCTTTAAAACACAGATTGAGTTAAAGCACCAAACCTCTACACAACCATGTTTGAGCAATACTTGCCAAATTGTTAGAAAAAATCAGCTTGCCACATGGATGTTTCTCTTCTGCTTTATAATGTAACTTTCAATGAGCCTTTTTATTCATATTGCTAAATCTACTGTGTAATTGTGGCGTATCCTGTCTGCGTTTTTGCACTTGTCACGTCGGAATTTGGCCGTTGTGGAACAAGAAGTTATTTTTGTTTCTTTTCTATGTTTGGTCAAAGAAGTTTGACTTGGATGAGTAGTATTTGACACTGACAAATTCTCCATCACACAAAACCTTTAGATTTGACTAGTTCAAGGTCTATGGAATTCCGTTTGTGCCGTCAGGAAAAGATGTTAAGGGTTCAGTACATGACTGCGACGACCTCCCATACCGCTGTGCCGGCCAAGTCTCTGTGGCGCAATTGGTTAGCGCGTTCGGCTGTTAACCGAAAGGATGGTGGTTCGAGCCCACCCAGGGACGTTTGTTTGCTTTAAAACACAGATTGAGTTAAAGCACCAAACCTCTACACAACCATGTTTGAGCAATACTTGCCAAATTGTTAGAAAAAATCAGCTTGCCACGTGTCCTGTATTTGACCTCTTTCAAAGATCCAAATAAACAATATTGGTAACAGCTGTCAATGAGGAATTATACCTAAAATTGAAGGCAGTTATAAGACTGACCGGTGATGAAAATGACTGTTTTCCAGATTTAAGCGCAACCCATTTGCGATATTTTCAACTTTTATCTTAGTTGATGGCTAAGAAGTGGTCCTGGATTTCATTACGTTTGGAAACTCAAAGTTTCCGCAGCATTCTAACATTTTTCTGCTGTTTGCATAGCTTTGAACTTCATTTCTGCTGAAAGTTTAGTGCTGTGTGAGCAAGGTTGCCAATACTTTCCAAGGGATGTGTTCAGGAGAGTCACCACTGTGTAGTAATTGACCAATATTGTCACACACAAAGTAGGATGGTTGGTATGGATGTTTCTCTTCTGCTTTATAATGTAACTTTCAATGAGCCTTTTTATTCATATTGCTAAATCTAGTGTGTAATTGTGGCGTATCCTGTCTGCGTTTTTGCACTTGTCACGTCGGAATTTGGCCGTTGTGGAACAAGAAGTTATTTTTGTTTCTTTTCTATGTTTGGTCAAAGAAGTTTGACTTGGATGAGTAGTATTTGACACTGACAAATTCTCCATCACACAAAACCTTTAGATTTGACTAATTCAAGGTCTATGGAATTCCGTTTGTGCCGTCAGGAAAAGATGTTAAGGGTTCAGTACATGAGTGCGACGACCTCCCATACCACTGTGCCGGCCAAGTCTCTGTGGCGCAATTGGTTAGCGCGTTCGGCTGTTAACCGAAAGGATGGTGGTTCGAGCCCACCCAGGGACGTTTGTTTGCTTTAAAACACAGATTGAGTTAAAGCACCAAACCTCTACACAACCATGTTTGAGCAATACTTGCCAAATTGTTAGAAAAAATCGGCTTGCCACGTGGATGTTTCTCTTTTATTTGACCTCTTTCAAAGATCCAAATAAACAATATTGATAACAGCTGTCAATGAACAATTATACCTAAAATTGAAGGCAGTTATAAGACTGACCGGTGTAGTAATTGACCAATATTGTCACACACAAAGTAGGATGGTTGGTATGGATGTTTCTCTTCTGCTTTATAATGTAACTTTCAATGAGCCTTTTTATTCATATTGCTAAATCTAGTGTGTAATTGTGGCGTATCCTGTCTGCGTTTTTGCACACAAAACCTTTAGATTTGACTAGTTCAAGGTCTATGGAATTCCGTTTGTGCCGTCAGGAAAAGATGTTAAGGGTTCAGTACATGAGTGCGACGACCTCCCATACCACTGTGCCGGCCAAGTCTCTGTGGCGCAATTGGTTAGCGCGTTCGGCTGTTAACCGAAAGGATGGTGGTTCGAGCCCACCCAGGGACGTTTGTTTGCTTTAAAACACAGATTGAGTTAAAGCACCAAACCTCTACACAACCATGTTTGAGCAATACTTGCCAAATTGTTAGAAAAAATCAGCTTGCCACGTGGATGTTTCTCTTCTGCTTTATAATGTAACTTTCAATAAGCCTTTTTATTCATATTGCTAAATCTACTGTGTAATTGTGGCGTATCCTGTCTGCGTTTTTGCACTTGTCACGTCGGAATTTGGCCGTTGTGGAACAAGAAGTTATTTTTGTTTCTTTTCTATGTTTGGTCAAAGAAGTTTGACTTGGATGAGTAGAATTTGACACTGACAAATTCTCCATCACACAAAACCTTTAGATTTGACTAGTTCAAGGTCTATGGAATTCCGTTTGTGCCGTCAGGAAAAGATGTTAAGGGTTCAGTACATGACTGCGACGACCTCCCATACCGCTGTGCCGGCCAAGTCTCTGTGGCGCAATTGGTTAGCGCGTTCGGCTGTTAACCGAAAGGATGGTGGTTCGAGCCCACCCAGGGACGTTTGTTTGCTTTAAAACACAGATTGAGTTAAAGCACCAAACCTCTACACAACCATGTTTGAGCAATACTTGCCAAATTGTTAGAAAAAATCAGCTTGCCACGTGTCCTGTATTTGACCTCTTTCAAAGATCCAAATAAACAATATTGATAACAGCTGTCAATGAACAATTATACCTAAAATTGAAGGCAGTTATAAGACTGACCGGTGATGAAAATGACTGTTTTCCAGATTTAAGCGCAACCCATTTGCGATATTTTCAACTTTTATCTTAGTTGATGGCTAAGAAGTGGTCCTGGATTTCATTACGTTTGGAAACTCAAAGTTTCCGCAGCATTCTAACATTTTTCTGCTGTTTGCATAGCTTTGAACTTCATTTCTGCTGAAAGTTTAGTGCTGTGTGAGCAAGGTTGCCAATACTTTCCAAGGGATGTGTTCAGGAGAGTCACCACTGTGTAGTAATTGACCAATATTGTCACACACAAAGTAGGATGGTTGGTATGGATGTTTCTCTTCTGCTTTATAATGTAACTGTCAATGAGCCTTTTTATTCATATTGCTAAATCTACTGTGTAATTGTGGCGTATCCTGTCTGCGTTTTTGCACACAAAACCTTTAGATTTGACTAGTTCAAGGTCTATGGAATTCCGTTTGTGCCGTCAGGAAAAGATGTTAAGGGTTCAGTACATGAGTGCGACGACCTCCCATACCACTGTGCTGGCCAAGTCTCTGTGGCGCAATTGGTTAGCGCGTTCGGCTGTTAACCGAAAGGATGGTGGTTCGAGCCCACCCAGGGACGTTTGTTTGCTTTAAAACACAGATTGAGTTAAAGCACCAAACCTCTACACAACCATGTTTGAGCAATACTTGCCAAATTGTTAGAAAAAATCTGCTTGCCACGTGGATGTTTCTCTTCTGCTTTATAATGTAACTTTCAATGAGCCTTTTTATTCATATTGCTAAATCTACTGTGTAATTGTGGCGTATCCTGTCTGCGTTTTTGCACTTGTCACGTCGGAATTTGGCCGTTGTGGAACAAGAAGTTATTTTTGTTTCTTTTCTATGTTTGGTCAAAGAAGTTTGACTTGGATGAGTAGAATTTGACACTGACAAATTCTCCATCACACAAAACCTTTAGATTTGACTAGTTCAAGGTCTATGGAATTCCGTTTGTGCCGTCAGGAAAAGATGTTAAGTGTTCAGTACATGACTGCGACGACCTCCCATACCGCTGTGCCGGCCAAGTCTCTGTGGCGCAATTGGTTAGCGTGTTCGGCTGTTAACCGAAAGGATGGTGGTTCGAGCCCACCCAGGGACGTTTGTTTGCTTGAAAACACAGATTGAGTTAAAGCACCAAACCTCTACACAACCATGTTTGAGCAATACTTGCCAAATTGTTAGAAAAAATCAGCTTGCCACGTGTCCTGTATTTGACCTCTTTCAAAGATCCAAATAAACAATATTGATAACAGCTGTCAATGAACAATTATACCTAAAATTGAAGGCAGTTATAAGACTGACCGGTGATGAAAATGACTGTTTTCCAGATTTAAGCGCAACCCATTTGCGATATTTTCAACTTTTATCTTAGTTGATGGCTAAGAAGTGGTCCTGGATTTCATTACGTTTGGAAACTCAAAGTTTCCGCAGCATTCTAACATTTTTCTGCTGTTTGCATAGCTTTGAACTTCATTTCTGCTAAAAGTTTAGTGCTGTGTGAGCAAGGTTGCCAATACTTTCCAAGGGATGTGTTCAGGAGAGTCACCACTGCGTAGTAATTGACCAATATTGTCACACACAAAGTAGGATGGTTGGTATGGATGTTTCTCTTCTGCTTTATAATGTAACTTTCAATGAGCCTTTTTATTCATATTGCTAAATCTACTGTGTAATTGTGGCGTATCCTGTCTGCGTTTTTGCACACAAAACCTTTAGATTTGACTAGTTCAAGGTCTATGGAATTCCGTTTGTGCCGTCAGGAAAAGATGTTAAGGGTTCAGTACATGAGTGCGACGACCTCCCATACCACTGTGCTGGCCAAGTCTCTGTGGTGCAATTGGTTAGCGCGTTCGGCTGTTAACCGAAAGGATGGGGGTTCGAGCCCACCCAGGGACGTTTGTTTGCTTTAAAACACAGATTGAGTTAAAGCACCAAACCTCTACACAACCATGTTTGAACAATACTTGCCAAATTGTTAGAAAAAATCAGCTTGCCACGTGGATGTTTCTCTTCTGCTTGCTTTAAAATGTAACTTTCAATGAGCCTTTTTATTCATATTGCTAAATCTACTGTGTAATTGTGGCGTATCCTGTCTGCGTTTTTGCACTTGTCACGTCGGAATTTGGCCATTGTGGAACAAGAAGTTATTTTTGTTTCTTTTCTATGTTTGGTCAAAGAAGTTTGACTTGGATGAGTAGTATTTGACACTGACAAATTCTCCATCACACAAAACCTTTAGATTTGACTAGTTCAAGGTCTATGGAATTCCGTTTGTGCCGTCAGGAAAAGATGTTAAGGGTTCAGTACATGAGTGCGACGACCTCCCATACCACTGTGCCGGCCAGGTCTCTGTGGCGCAATTGGTTAGCGCGTTCGGCTGTTAACCGAAAGGATGGTGGTTCGAGCCCACCCAGGGACGTTTGTTTGCTTTAAAACACAGATTGAGTTAAAGCACCAAACCTCTACACAACCATGTTTGAGCAATACTTGCCAAATTGTTAGAAAAAATCAGCTTGCCACGTGGATGTTTCTCTTCTGCTTTATAATGTAACTTTCAATGAGCCTTTTTATTCATATTGCTAAATCTACTGTGTAATTGTGGCGTATCCTGTCTGCGTTTTTGCACTTGTCACGTCGGAATTTGGCCATTGTGGAACAAGAAGTTATTTTTGTTTCTTTTCTATGTTTGGTCAAAGAAGTTTGACTTGGCTGAGTAGTATTTGACACTGACAAATTCTCCATCACACAAAACCTTTAGATTTGACTAGTTCAAGGTCTATGGAATTCCGTTTGTGCCGTCAGGAAAAGATGTTAAGGGTTCAGTACATGACTGCGACGACCTCCCATACCACTGTGCGGGCCAAGTCTCTGTGGCGCAATTGGTTAGCGCGTTCGGCTGTTAACCGAAAGGATGGTGGTTCGAGCCCACCCAGGGACGTTTGTTTGCTTTAAAACACAGATTGAGTTAAAGCACCAAACCTCTACACAACCATGTTTGAGCAATACTTGCCAAATTGTTAGAAAAAATCAGCTTGCCACGTGTCCTGTATTTGACCTCTTTCAAAGATCCAAATAAACAATATTGATAACAGCTGTCAATGAACAATTATACCTAAAATTGAAGGCAGTTATAAGACTGACCGGTGATGAAAATGACTGTTTTCCAGATTTAAGCGCAACCCATTTGCGATATTTTCAACTTTTATCTTAGTTGATGGCTAAGAAGTGGTCCTGGATTTCATTACGTTTGGAAACTCAAAGTTTCCGCAGCATTCTAACATTTTTCTGCTGTTTGCATAGCTTTGAACTTCATTTCTGCTGAAAGTTTAGTGCTGTGTGAGCAAGGTTGCCAATACTTTCCAAGGGATGTGTTCAGGAGAGTCACCACTGTGTAGTAATTGACCAATATTGTCACACACAAAGTAGGATGGTTGGTATAGATGTTTCTCTTCTGCTTTATAATGTAACTTTCAATGAGCCTTTTTATTCATATTGCTAAATCTACTGTGTAATTGTGGCGTATCCTGTCTGCGTTTTTGCACACAAAACCTTTAGATTTGACTAGTTCAAGGTCTATGGAATTCCGTTTGTGCCGTCAGGAAAAGATGTTAAGGGTTCAGTACATGAGTGCGACGACCTCCCATACCACTGTGCCGGCCAAGTCTCGCGTTCGGCTGTTAACCGAAAGGATGGTGGTTCGAGCCCACCCAGGGACGTTTGTTTGCTTTAAAACACAGATTGAGTTAAAGCACCAAACCTCTACACAACCATGTTTGAGCAATACTTGCCAAATTGTTAGAAAAAATCAGCTTGCCACGTGTCCTGTATTTGACCTCTTTCAAAGATCCAAATAAACAATATTGATAACAGCTGTCAATGAACAATTATACCTAAAATTGAAGGCAGTTATAAGACTGACCGGTGATGAAAATGACTGTTTTCCAGATTTAAGCGCAACCCATTTGCGATATTTTCAACTTTTATCTTAGTTGATGGCTAAGAAGTGGTCCTGGATTTCATTACGTTTGGAAACTCAAAGTTTCCGCAGCATTCTAACATTTTTCTGCTGTTTGCATAGCTTTGAACTTCATTTCTGCTGAAAGTTTAGTGCTGTGTGAGCAAGGTTGCCAATACTTTCCAAGGGATGTGTTCAGGAGAGTCACCACTGTGTAGTAATTGACCAATATTGTCACACACAAAGTAGGATGGTTGGTATAGATGTTTCTCTTCTGCTTTATAATGTAACTTTCAATGAGCCTTTTTATTCATATTGCTAAATCTACTGTGTAATTGTGGCGTATCCTGTCTGCGTTTTTGCACACAAAACCTTTAGATTTGACTAGTTCAAGGTCTATGGAATTCCGTTTGTGCCGTCAGGAAAAGATGTTAAGGGTTCAGTACATGAGTGCGACGACCTCCCATACCACTGTGCCGGCCAAGTCTCGCGTTCGGCTGTTAACCGAAAGGATGGTGGTTCGAGCCCACCCAGGGACGTTTGTTTGCTTTAAAACACAGATTGAGTTAAAGCACCAAACCTCTACACAACCATGTTTGAGCAATACTTGCCAAATTGTTAGAAAAAATCAGCTTGCCACGTGTCCTGTATTTGACCTCTTTCAAAGATCCAAATAAACAATATTGATAACAGCTGTCAATGAACAATTATACCTAAAATTGAAGGCAGTTATAAGACTGACCGGTGATGAAAATGACTGTTTTCCAGATTTAAGCGCAACCCATTTGCGATATTTTCAACTTTTATCTTAGTTGATGGCTAAGAAGTGGTCCTGGATTTCATTACGTTTGGAAACTCAAAGTTTCCGCAGCATTCTAACATTTTTCTGCTGTTTGCATAGCTTTGAACTTCATTTCTGCTGAAAGTTTAGTGCTGTGTGAGCAAGGTTGCCAATACTTTCCAAGGGATGTGTTCAGGAGAGTCACCACTGTGTAGTAATTGACCAATATTGTCACACACAAAGTAGGATGGTTGGTATGGATGTTTCTCTTCTGCTTTATAATGTAACTTTCAATGAGCCTTTTTATTCATATTGCTAAATCTACTGTGTAATTGTGGCGTATCCTGTCTGCGTTTTTGCACACAAAACCTTTAGATTTGACTAGTTCAAGGTCTATGGAATTCCGTTTGTGCCGTCAGGAAAAGATGTTAAGGGTTCAGTACATGAGTGCGACGACCTCCCATACCACTGTGCTGGCCAAGTCTCTGTGGTGCAATTGGTTAGCGCGTTCGGCTGTTAACCGAAAGGATGGTGGTTCGAGCCCACCCAGGGACGTTTGTTTGCTTTAAAACACAGATTGAGTTAAAGCACCAAACCTCTACACAACCATGTTTGAACAATACTTGCCAAATTGTTAGAAAAAATCAGCTTGCCACGTGGATGTTTCTCTTCTGCTTGCTTTAAAATGTAACTTTCAATGAGCCTTTTTATTCATATTGCTAAATCTACTGTGTAATTGTGGCGTATCCTGTCTGCGTTTTTGCACTTGTCACGTCGGAATTTGGCCATTGTGGAACAAGAAGTTATTTTTGTTTCTTTTCTATGTTTGGTCAAAGAAGTTTGACTTGGATGAGTAGTATTTGACACTGACAAATTCTCCATCACACAAAACCTTTAGATTTGACTAGTTCAAGGTCTATGGAATTCCGTTTGTGCCGTCAGGAAAAGATGTTAAGGGTTCAGTACATGAGTGCGACGACCTCCCATACCACTGTGCCGGCCAGGTCTCTGTGGCGCAATTGGTTAGCGCGTTCGGCTGTTAACCGAAAGGATGGTGGTTCGAGCCCACCCAGGGACGTTTGTTTGCTTTAAAACACAGATTGAGTTAAAGCACCAAACCTCTACACAACCATGTTTGAGCAATACTTGCCAAATTGTTAGAAAAAATCAGCTTGCCACGTGGATGTTTCTCTTCTGCTTTATAATGTAACTTTCAATGAGCCTGTTTATTCATATTGCTAAATCTACTGTGTAATTGTGGCGTATCCTGTCTGCGTTTTTGCACTTGTCACGTCGGAATTTGGCCATTGTGGAACAAGAAGTTATTTTTGTTTCTTTTCTATGTTTGGTCAAAGAAGTTTGACTTGGATGAGTAGTATTTGACACTGACAAATTCTCCATCACACAAAACCTTTAGATTTGACTAGTTCAAGGTCTATGGAATTCCGTTTGTGCCGTCAGGAAAAGATGTTAAGGGTTCAGTACATGAGTGCGACGACCTCCCATACCACTGTGCCGGCCAGGTCTCTGTGGCGCAATTGGTTAGCGCGTTCGGCTGTTAACCGAAAGGATGGTGGTTCGAGCCCACCCAGGGACGTTTGTTTGCTTTAAAACACAGATTGAGTTAAAGCACCAAACCTCTACACAACCATGTTTGAGCAATACTTGCCAAATTGTTAGAAAAAATCAGCTTGCCACGTGGATGTTTCTCTTCTGCTTTATAATGTAACTTTCAATGAGCCTGTTTATTCATATTGCTAAATCTACTGTGTAATTGTGGCGTATCCTGTCTGCGTTTTTTGCACTTGTCACGTCGGAATTTGGCCATTGTGGAACAAGAAGTTATTTTTGTTTCTTTTCTATGTTTGGTCAAAGAAGTTTGACTTGGATGAGTAGTATTTGACACTGACAAATTCTCCATCACACAAAACCTTTAGATTTGACTAGTTCAAGGTCTATGGAATTCCGTTTGTGCCGTCAGGAAAAGATGTTAAGGGTTCAGTACATGAGTGCGACGACCTCCCATACCACTGTGCCGGCCAGGTCTCTGTGGCGCAATTGGTTAGCGCGTTCGGCTGTTAACCGAAAGGATGGTGGTTCGAGCCCACCCAGGGACGTTTGTTTGCTTTAAAACACAGATTGAGTTAAAGCACCAAACCTCTACACAACCATGTTTGAGCAATACTTGCCAAATTGTTAGAAAAAATCAGCTTGCCACGTGGATGTTTCTCTTCTGCTTTATAATGTAACTTTCAATGAGCCTTTTTATTCATATTGCTAAATCTACTGTGTAATTGTGGCGTATCCTGTCTGCGTTTTTGCACTTGTCACGTCGGAATTTGGCCATTGTGGAACAAGAAGTTATTTTTGTTTCTTTTCTATGTTTGGTCAAAGAAGTTTGACTTGGCTGAGTAGTATTTGACACTGACAAATTCTCCATCACACAAAACCTTTAGATTTGACTAGTTCAAGGTCTATGGAATTCCGTTTGTGCCGTCAGGAAAAGATGTTAAGGGTTCAGTACATGACTGCGACGACCTCCCATACCACTGTGCTGGCCAAGTCTCTGTGGCGCAATTGGTTAGCGCGTTCGGCTGTTAACCGAAAGGATGGTGGTTCGAGCCCACCCAGGGACGTTTGTTTGCTTTAAAACACAGATTGAGTTAAAGCACCAAACCTCTACACAACCATGTTTGAGCAATACTTGCCAAATTGTTAGAAAAAATCAGCTTGCCACGTGTCCTGTATTTGACCTCTTTCAAAGATCCAAATAAACAATACTGATAACAGCTGTCAATGAACAATTATACCTAAAATTGAAGGCAGTTATAAGACTGACCGGTGATGAAAATGACTGTTTTCCAGATTTAAGCGCAACCCATTTGCGATATTTTCAACTTTTATCTTAGTTGATGGCTAAGAAGTGGTCCTGGATTTCATTACGTTTGGAAACTCAAAGTTTCCGCAGCATTCTAACATTTTTCTGCTGTTTGCATAGCTTTGAACTTCATTTCTGCTGAAAGTTTAGTGCTGTGTGAGCAAGGTTGCCAATACTTTCCAAGGGATGTGTTCAGGAGAGTCACCACTGTGTAGTAATTGACCAATATTGTCACACACAAAGTAGGATGGTTGGTATGGATGTTTCTCTTCTGCTTTATAATGTAACTTTCAATGAGCCTTTTTATTCATATTGCTAAATCTACTGTGTAATTGTGGCGTATCCTGTCTGCGTTTTTGCACACAAAACCTTTAGATTTGACTAGTTCAAGGTCTATGGAATTCCGTTTGTGCCGTCAGGAAAAGATGTTAAGGGTTCAGTACATGAGTGCGACGACCTCCCATACCACTGTGCTGGCCAAGTCTCTGTGGCGCAATTGGTTAGCGCGTTCGGCTGTTAACCGAAAGGATGGTGGTTCGAGCCCACCCAGGGACGTTTGTTTGCTTTAAAACACAGATTGAGTTAAAGCACCAAACCTCTACACAACCATGTTTGAACAATACTTGCCAAATTGTTAGAAAAAATCAGCTTGCCACGTGGATGTTTCTCTTCTGCTTGCTTTAAAATGTAACTTTCAATGAGCCTTTTTATTCATATTGCTAAATCTACTGTGTAATTGTGGCGTATCCTGTCTGCGTTTTTGCACTTGTCACGTCGGAATTTGGCCATTGTGGAACAAGAAGTTATTTTTGTTTCTTTTCTATGTTTGGTCAAAGAAGTTTGACTTGGATGAGTAGTATTTGACACTGACAAATTCTCCATCACACAAAACCTTTAGATTTGACTAGTTCAAGGTCTATGGAATTCCGTTTGTGCCGTCAGGAAAAGATGTTAAGGGTTCAGTACATGAGTGCGACGACCTCCCATACCACTGTGCCGGCCAGGTCTCTGTGGCGCAATTGGTTAGCGCGTTCGGCTGTTAACCGAAAGGATGGTGGTTCGAGCCCACCCAGGGACGTTTGTTTGCTTTAAAACACAGATTGAGTTAAAGCACCAAACCTCTACACAACCATGTTTGAGCAATACTTGCCAAATTGTTAGAAAAAATCAGCTTGCCACGTGGATGTTTCTCTTCTGCTTTATAATGTAACTTTCAATGAGCCTTTTTATTCATATTGCTAAATCTACTGTGTAATTGTGGCGTATCCTGTCTGCGTTTTTGCACTTGTCACGTCGGAATTTGGCCATTGTGGAACAAGAAGTTATTTTTGTTTCTTTTCTATGTTTGGTCAAAGAAGTTTGACTTGGATGAGTAGTATTTGACACTGACAAATTCTCCATCACACAAAACCTTTAGATTTGACTAGTTCAAGGTCTATGGAATTCCGTTTGTGCCGTCAGGAAAAGATGTTAAGGGTTCAGTACATGAGTGCGACGACCTCCCAAACCACAGTGCTGGCCAAGTCTCTGTGGCGCAATTGGTTAGCGCGTTCGGCTGTTAACCGAAAGGATGGTGGTTCGAGCCCACCCAGGGACGTTTGTTTGCTTTAAAACACAGATTGAGTTAAAGCACCAAACCTCTACACAACCATGTTTGAGCAATACTTGCCAAATTGTTAGAATAAATCAGCTTGCCACGTGTCCTGTATTTGACCTCTTTCAAAGATCCAAATAAACAATATTGATAACAGCTGTCAATGAACAATTATACCTAAAATTGAAGGCAGTTATAAGACTGACCGGTGATGAAAATGACTGTTTTCCAGATTTAAGCGCAACCCATTTGCGATATTTTCAACTTTTATCTTAGTTGATGGCTAAGAAGTGGTCCTGGATTTCATTACGTTTGGAAACTCAAAGTTTCCGCAGCATTCTAACATTTTTCTGCTGTTTGCATAGCTTTGAACTTCATTTCTGCTGAAAGTTTAGTGCTGTGTGAGCAAGGTTGCCAATACTTTCCAAGGGATGTGTTCAGGAGAGTCACCACTGTGTAGTAATTGACCAATATTGTCACACACAAAGTAGGATGGTTGGTATGGATGTTTCTCTTCTGCTTTATAATGTAACTTTCAATGAGCCTTTTTATTCATATTGCTAAATCTACTGTGTAATTGTGGCGTATCCTGTCTGCGTTTTTGCACACAAAACCTTTAGATTTGACTAGTTCAAGGTCTATGGAATTCCGTTTGTGCCGTCAGGAAAAGATGTTAAGGGTTCAGTACATGAGTGCGACGACCTCCCTAACCACTGTGCTGGCCAAGTCTCTGTGGCGCAATTGGTTAGCGCGTTCGGCTGTTAACCGAAAGGATGGTGGTTCGAGCCCACCCAGGGACGTTTGTTTGCTTTAAAACACAGATTGAGTTAAAGCACCAAACCTCTACACAACCATGTTTGAGCAATACTTGCCAAATTGTTAGAAAAAATCTGCTTGCCACGTGGATGTTTCTCTTCTGCTTTATAATGTAACTTTCAATGAGCCTTTTTATTCATATTGCTAAATCTACTGTGTAATTGTGGCGTATCCTGTCTGCGTTTTTGCACTTGTCACGTCGGAATTTGGCCATTGTGGAACAAGAAGTTATTTTTGTTTCTTTTCTATGTTTGGTCAAAGAAGTTTGACTTGGATGAGTAGTATTTGACACTGACAAATTCTCCATCACACAAAACCTTTAGATTTGACTAGTTCAAGGTCTATGGAATTCCGTTTGTGCCGTCAGGAAAAGATGTTAAGGGTTCAGTACATGAGTGCGACGACCTCCCATACCACTGTGCCGGCCAAGTCTCTGTGGCGCAATTGGTTAGCGCGTTCGGCTGTTAACCGAAAGGATGGTGGTTCGAGCCCACCCAGGGACGTTTGTTTGCTTTAAAACACAGATTGAGTTAAAGCACCAAACCTCTACACAACCATGTTTGAGCAATACTTGCCAAATTGTTAGAAAAAATCAGCTTGCCACGTGGATATTTCTCTTCTGCTTGCTTTAAAATGTAACTTTCAATGAGCCTTTTTATTCATATTGCTAAATCTACTGTGTAATTGTGGCGTATCCTGTCTGCGTTTTTGCACTTGTCACGTCGGAATTTGGCCATTGTGGAACAAGAAGTTATTTTTGTTTCTTTTCTATGTTTGGTCAAAGAAGTTTGACTTGGATGAGTAGTATTTGACACTGACAAATTCTCCATCACACAAAACCTTTAGATTTGACTAGTTCAAGGTCTATGGAATTCCGTTTGTGCCGTCAGGAAAAGATGTTAAGGGTTCAGTACATGAGTGCGACGACCTCCCATACCACTGTGCCGGCCAGGTCTCTGTGGCGCAATTGGTTAGCGCGTTCGGCTGTTAACCGAAAGGATGGTGGTTCGAGCCCACCCAGGGACGTTTGTTTGCTTTAAAGGTATACTATGCAACTGGGGTTGATTTTCCAGCGAGGCTCCCCCCAGAGGGCGAAAGTAAAAGTGAACTGTCGTAAAGATGCTCAGCTGTTCTGGTTTCTCCGTGAAGCCAGACGTGGTTGTTGAGCTTAGCAGACAGGCGAACGCAACGAAAAGTGGAAAAAATGGCAGTACAAACAATGACTAACACAGTGAAGGTATGAACATCAAGCTTCCCGCAGCGCTATCTTGGCGAGGCAGCCGCCGTCGCCGCCTCGCCAGTTTTATTATTATTATTATTATTATTATTATTATTATTTTATTTTTTTTTTTATGTTGGCGAGACGCTACCGCCGCCGCCTCGCCAAGGCGCAGCTGCCTCGCCGCGGCCGCCGCGGTAGCTTCTCGCCAACATAAAAAAAAAATATATAATAATAATAATAATAATAATAATAATAATAATAATAAAACTCGATATGCTTGCATGTTTATTTGACGTTAACACGCGGTTCTTTGTTGTTGCTTTCGCGCGTGCATATAGTGAATGGCAGGGCAAAAATACATGGAGTTCTCGCCGTAAAGCGAGACTTCTCTGTGTGCGGGCCGTGAGCTCTTGCAATTGCAAGTGCGGTATTTCCCCCACAGACCCCCAGTGCGGCCGAGAAAACCTTTGTTTGACCTGAAATGACTCATTTAATCATCCAAAACGGTATGGAACACATTAATTAACTGAAAAATGTTGCATAGTATGCCTTTAAAACACAGATTGAGTTAAAGCACCAAACCTCTACACAACCATGTTTGAGCAATACTTGCCAAATTGTTAGAAAAAATCAGCTTGCCACGTGTCCTGTATTTGACCTCTTTCAAAGATCCAAATAAACAATATTGATAACAGCTGTCAATGAACAATTATACCTAAAATTGAAGGCAGTTATAAGACTGACCGGTGATGAAAATGACTGTTTTCCAGATTTAAGCGCAACCCATTTGCGATATTTTCAACTTTTATCTTAGTTGATGGCTAAGAAGTGGTCCTGGATTTCATTACGTTTGGAAACTCAAAGTTTCCGCAGCATTCTAACATTTTTCTGCTGTTTGCATAGCTTTGAACTGCATTTCTGCTGAAAGTTTAGTGCTGTGTGAGCAAGGTTGCCAATACTTTCCAAGGGATGTGTTCAGGAGAGTCACCACTGTGTAGTAATTGACCAATATTGTCACACACAAAGTAGGATGGTTGGTATGGATGTTTCTCTTCTGCTTTATAATGTAACTTTCAATGAGCCTTTTTATTCATATTGCTAAATCTACTGTGTAATTGTGGCGTATCCTGTCTGCGTTTTTGCACTTGTCACGTCGGAATTTGGCCGTTGTGGAACAAGAAGTTATTTTTGTTTCTTTTCTATGTTTGGTCAAAGAAGTTTGACTTGGATGAGTAGTATTTGACACTGACAAAAGGTTGCCAATACTTTCCAAGGGATGTGTTCAGGAGAGTCACCACTGTGTAGTAATTGACCAATATTGTCACACACAAAGTAGGATGGTTGGTATGGATGTTTCTCTTCTGCTTTATAATGTAACTTTCAATGAGCCTTTTTATTCATATTGCTAAATCTACTGTGTAATTGTGGCGTATCCTGTCTGCGTTTTTGCACACAAAACCTTTAGATTTGACTAGTTAAAGGTCTATGGAATTCCGTTTGTGCCGTCAGGAAAAGATGTTAAGGGTTCAGTACATGAGTGCGACGACCTCCCATACCACTGTGCCGGCCAAGTCTCTGTGGCGCAATTGGTTAGCGCGTTCGGCTGTTAACCGAAAGGATGGTGGTTCGAGCCCACCCAGGGACGTTTGTTTGCTTTAAAACACAGATTGAGTTAAAGCACCAAACCTCTACACAACCATGTTTGAGCAATACTTGCCAAATTGTTAGAAAAAATCAGCTTGCCACGTGTCCTGTATTTGACCTCTTTCAAAGATCCAAATAAACAATATTGATAACAGCTGTCAATGAACAATTATACCTAAAATTGAAGGCAGTTATAAGACTGACCGGTGATGAAAATGACTGTTTTCCAGATTTAAGCGCAACCCATTTGCGATATTTTCAACTTTTATCTTAGTTGATGGCTAAGAAGTGGTCCTGGATTTCATTACGTTTGGAAACTCAAAGTTTCCGCAGCATTCTAACATTTTTCTGCTGTTTGCATAGCTTTGAACTGCATTTCTGCTGAAAGTTTAGTGCTGTGTGAGCAAGGTTGCCAATACTTTCCAAGGGATGTGTTCAGGAGAGTCACCACTGTGTAGTAATTGACCAATATTGTCACACACAAAGTAGGATGGTTGGTATGGATGTTTCTCTTCTGCTTTATAATGTAACTTTCAATGAGCCTTTTTATTCATATTGCTAAATCTACTGTGTAATTGTGGCGTATCCTGTCTGCGTTTTTGCACTTGTCACGTCGGAATTTGGCCGTTGTGGAACAAGAAGTTATTTTTGTTTCTTTTCTATGTTTGGTCAAAGAAGTTTGACTTGGATGAGTAGTATTTGACACTGACAAAAGGTTGCCAATACTTTCCAAGGGATGTGTTCAGGAGAGTCACCACTGTGTAGTAATTGACCAATATTGTCACACACAAAGTAGGATGGTTGGTATGGATGTTTCTCTTCTGCTTTATAATGTAACTTTCAATGAGCCTTTTTATTCATATTGCTAAATCTACTGTGTAATTGTGGCGTATCCTGTCTGCGTTTTTGCACACAAAACCTTTAGATTTGACTAGTTCAAGGTCTATGGAATTCCGTTTGTGCCGTCAGGAAAAGATGTTAAGGGTTCAGTACATGAGTGCGACGACCTCCCATACCACTGTGCCGGCCAAGTCTCTGTGGCGCAATTGGTTAGCGCGTTCGGCTGTTAACCGAAAGGATGGTGGTTCGAGCCCACCCAGGGACGTTTGTTTGCTTTAAAACACAGATTGAGTTAAAGCACCAAACCTCTACACAACCATGTTTGAGCAATACTTGCCAAATTGTTAGAAAAAATCAGCTTGCCACGTGTCCTGTATTTGACCTCTTTCAAAGATCCAAATAAACAATATTGATAACAGCTGTCAATGAACAATTATACCTAAAATTGAAGGCAGTTATAAGACTGACCGGTGATGAAAATGACTGTTTTCCAGATTTAAGCGCAACCCATTTGCGATATTTTCAACTTTTATCTTAGTTGATGGCTAAGAAGTGGTCCTGGATTTCATTACGTTTGGAAACTCAAAGTTTCCGCAGCATTCTAACATTTTTCTGCTGTTTGCATAGCTTTGAACTGCATTTCTGCTGAAAGTTTAGTGCTGTGTTAGCAAGGTTGCCAATACTTTCCAAGGGATGTGTTCAGGAGAGTCAC
This sequence comes from Fundulus heteroclitus, assembly GCF_011125445.2. Taxonomy (NCBI): domain Eukaryota; kingdom Metazoa; phylum Chordata; class Actinopteri; order Cyprinodontiformes; family Fundulidae; genus Fundulus; species Fundulus heteroclitus. Next base: position 48,283 of record NW_023396739.1, on the reverse strand, counting down.
CACTGTGTAGTAATTGACCAATATTGTCACACACAAAGTAGGATGGTTGGTATGGATGTTTCTCTTCTGCTTTATAATGTAACTTTCAATGAGCCTTTTTATTCATATTGCTAAATCTACTGTGTAATTGTGGCGTATCCTGTCTGCGTTTTTGCACTTGTCACGTCGGAATTTGGCCGTTGTGGAACAAGAAGTTATTTTTGTTTCTTTTCTATGTTTGGTCAAAGAAGTTTGACTTGGATGAGTAGTATTTGACACTGACAAAAGGTTGCCAATACTTTCCAAGGGATGTGTTCAGGAGAGTCACCACTGTGTAGTAATTGACCAATATTGTCACACACAAAGTAGGATGGTTGGTATGGATGTTTCTCTTCTGCTTTATAATGTAACTTTCAATGAGCCTTTTTATTCATATTGCTAAATCTACTGTGTAATTGTGGCGTATCCTGTCTGCGTTTTTGCACACAAAACCTTTAGATTTGACTGGTTCAAGGTCTATGGAATTCCGTTTGTGCCGTCAGGAAAAGATGTTAAGGGTTCAGTACATGAGTGCGACGACCTCCCATACCACTGTGCCGGCCAAGTCTCTGTGGCGCAATTGGTTAGCGCGTTCGGCTGTTAACCGAAAGGATGGTGGTTCGAGCCCACCCAGGGACGTTTGTTTGCTTTAAAACACAGATTGAGTTAAAGCACCAAACCTCTACACAACCATGTTTGAGCAATACTTGCCAAATTGTTAGAAAAAATCAGCTTGCCACGTGTCCTGTATTTGACCTCTTTCAAAGATCCAAATAAACAATATTGATAACAGCTGTCAATGAACAATTATACCTAAAATTGAAGGCAGTTATAAGACTGACCGGTGATGAAAATGACTGTTTTCCAGATTTAAGCGCAACCCATTTGCGATATTTTCAACTTTTATCTTAGTTGATGGCTAAGAAGTGGTCCTAGATTTCATTACGTTTGGAAACTCAAAGTTTCCGCAGCATTCTAACATTTTTCTGCTGTTTGCATAGCTTTGAACTTCATTTCTGCTGAAAGTTTAGTGCTGTGTGAGCAAGGTTGCCAATACTTTCCAAGGGATGTGTTCAGGAGAGTCACCACTGTGTAGTAATTGACCAATATTGTCACACACAAAGTAGGATGGTTGGTATGGATGTTTCTCTTCTGCTTTATAATGTAACTTTCAATGAGCCTTTTTATTCATATTGCTAAATCTACTGTGTAATTGTGGCGTATCCTGTCTGCGTTTTTGCACACAAAACCTTTAGATTTGACTAGTTCAAGGTCTATGGAATTCCGTTTGTGCCGTCAGGAAAAGATGTTAAGGGTTCAGTACATGAGTGCGACGACCTCCCATACCACTGTGCTGGCCAAGTCTCTGTGGCGCAATTGGTTAGCGCGTTCGGCTGTTAACCGAAAGGATGGTGGTTCGAGCCCACCCAGGGACGTTTGTTTGCTTTAAAACACAGATTGAGTTAAAGCACCAAACCTCTACACAACCATGTTTGAGCAATACTTGCCAAATTGTTAGAAAAAATCTGCTTGCCACGTGGATGTTTCTCTTCTGCTTTATAATGTAACTTTCAATGAGCCTTTTTATTCATATTGCTAAATCTACTGTGTAATTGTGGCGTATCCTGTCTGCGTTTTTGCACTTGTCACGTCGGAATTTGGCCATTGTGGAACAAGAAGTTATTTTTGTTTCTTTTCTATGTTTGGTCAAAGAAGTTTGACTTGGATGAGTAGTATTTGACACTGACAAATTCTCCATCACACAAAACCTTTAGATTTGACTAGTTCAAGGTCTATGGAATTCCGTTTGTGCCGTCAGGAAAAGATGTTAAGGGTTCAGTACATGAGTGCGACGACCTCCCATACCACTGTGCCGGCCAAGTCTCTGTGGCGCAATTGGTTAGCGCGTTCGGCTGTTAACCGAAAGGATGGTGGTTCGAGCCCACCCAGGGACGTTTGTTTGCTTTAAAACACAGATTGAGTTAAAGCACCAAACCTCTACACAACCATGTTTGAGCAATACTTGCCAAATTGTTAGAAAAAATCAGCTTGCCACGTGGATATTTCTCTTCTGCTTGCTTTAAAATGTAACTTTCAATGAGCCTTTTTATTCATATTGCTAAATCTACTGTGTAATTGTGGCGTATCCTGTCTGCGTTTTTGCACTTGTCACGTCGGAATTTGGCCATTGTGGAACAAGAAGTTATTTTTGTTTCTTTTCTATGTTTGGTCAAAGAAGTTTGACTTGGATGAGTAGTATTTGACACTGACAAATTCTCCATCACACAAAACCTTTAGATTTGACTAGTTCAAGGTCTATGGAATTCCGTTTGTGCCGTCAGGAAAAGATGTTAAGGGTTCAGTACATGAGTGCGACGACCTCCCATACCACTGTGCCGGCCAAGTCTCTGTGGCGCAATTGGTTAGCGCGTTCGGCTGTTAACCGAAAGGATGGTGGTTCGAGCCCACCCAGGGACGTTTGTTTGCTTTAAAACACAGATTGAGTTAAAGCACCAAACCTCTACACAACCATGTTTGAGCAATACTTGCCAAATTGTTAGAAAAAATCAGCTTGCCACGTGTCCTGTATTTGACCTCTTTCAAAGATCCAAATAAACAATATTGATAACAGCTGTCAATGAACAATTATACCTAAAATTGAAGGCAGTTATAAGACTGACCGGTGATGAAAATGACTGTTTTCCAGATTTAAGCGCAACCCATTTGCGATATTTTCAACTTTTATCTTAGTTGATGGCTAAGAAGTGGTCCTGGATTTCATTACGTTTGGAAACTCAAAGTTTCCGCAGCATTCTAACATTTTTCTGCTGTTTGCATAGCTTTGAACTGCATTTCTGCTGAAAGTTTAGTGCTGTGTTAGCAAGGTTGCCAATACTTTCCAAGGGATGTGTTCAGGAGAGTCACCACTGTGTAGTAATTGACCAATATTGTCACACACAAAGTAGGATGGTTGGTATGGATGTTTCTCTTCTGCTTTATAATGTAACTTTCAATGAGCCTTTTTATTCATATTGCTAAATCTACTGTGTAATTGTGGCGTATCCTGTCTGCGTTTTTGCACTTGTCACGTCGGAATTTGGCCGTTGTGGAACAAGAAGTTATTTTTGTTTCTTTTCTATGTTTGGTCAAAGAAGTTTGACTTGGATGAGTAGTATTTGACACTGACAAAAGGTTGCCAATACTTTCCAAGGGATGTGTTCAGGAGAGTCACCACTGTGTAGTAATTGACCAATATTGTCACACACAAAGTAGGATGGTTGGTATGGATGTTTCTCTTCTGCTTTATAATGTAACTTTCAATGAGCCTTTTTATTCATATTGCTAAATCTACTGTGTAATTGTGGCGTATCCTGTCTGCGTTTTTGCACACAAAACCTTTAGATTTGACTAGTTAAAGGTCTATGGAATTCCGTTTGTGCCGTCAGGAAAAGATGTTAAGGGTTCAGTACATGAGTGCGACGACCTCCCATACCACTGTGCCGGCCAAGTCTCTGTGGCGCAATTGGTTAGCGCGTTCGGCTGTTAACCGAAAGGATGGTGGTTCGAGCCCACCCAGGGACGTTTGTTTGCTTTAAAACACAGATTGAGTTAAAGCACCAAACCTCTACACAACCATGTTTGAGCAATACTTGCCAAATTGTTAGAAAAAATCAGCTTGCCACGTGTCCTGTATTTGACCTCTTTCAAAGATCCAAATAAACAATATTGATAACAGCTGTCAATGAACAATTATACCTAAAATTGAAGGCAGTTATAAGACTGACCGGTGATGAAAATGACTGTTTTCCAGATTTAAGCGCAACCCATTTGCGATATTTTCAACTTTTATCTTAGTTGATGGCTAAGAAGTGGTCCTGGATTTCATTACGTTTGGAAACTCAAAGTTTCCGCAGCATTCTAACATTTTTCTGCTGTTTGCATAGCTTTGAACTGCATTTCTGCTGAAAGTTTAGTGCTGTGTGAGCAAGGTTGCCAATACTTTCCAAGGGATGTGTTCAGGAGAGTCACCACTGTGTAGTAATTGACCAATATTGTCACACACAAAGTAGGATGGTTGGTATGGATGTTTCTCTTCTGCTTTATAATGTAACTTTCAATGAGCCTTTTTATTCATATTGCTAAATCTACTGTGTAATTGTGGCGTATCCTGTCTGCGTTTTTGCACTTGTCACGTCGGAATTTGGCCGTTGTGGAACAAGAAGTTATTTTTGTTTCTTTTCTATGTTTGGTCAAAGAAGTTTGACTTGGATGAGTAGTATTTGACACTGACAAAAGGTTGCCAATACTTTCCAAGGGATGTGTTCAGGAGAGTCACCACTGTGTAGTAATTGACCAATATTGTCACACACAAAGTAGGATGGTTGGTATGGATGTTTCTCTTCTGCTTTATAATGTAACTTTCAATGAGCCTTTTTATTCATATTGCTAAATCTACTGTGTAATTGTGGCGTATCCTGTCTGCGTTTTTGCACACAAAACCTTTAGATTTGACTAGTTCAAGGTCTATGGAATTCCGTTTGTGCCGTCAGGAAAAGATGTTAAGGGTTCAGTACATGAGTGCGACGACCTCCCATACCACTGTGCTGGCCAAGTCTCTGTGGCGCAATTGGTTAGCGCGTTCGGCTGTTAACCGAAAGGATGGTGGTTCGAGCCCACCCAGGGACGTTTGTTTGCTTTAAAACACAGATTGAGTTAAAGCACCAAACCTCTACACAACCATGTTTGAACAATACTTGCCAAATTGTTAGAAAAAATCAGCTTGCCACGTGGATGTTTCTCTTCTGCTTGCTTTAAAATGTAACTTTCAATGAGCCTTTTTATTCATATTGCTAAATCTACTGTGTAATTGTGGCGTATCCTGTCTGCGTTTTTGCACTTGTCACGTCGGAATTTGGCCATTGTGGAACAAGAAGTTATTTTTGTTTCTTTTCTATGTTTGGTCAAAGAAGTTTGACTTGGATGAGTAGTATTTGACACTGACAAATTCTCCATCACACAAAACCTTTAGATTTGACTAGTTCAAGGTCTATGGAATTCCGTTTGTGCCGTCAGGAAAAGATGTTAAGGGTTCAGTACATGAGTGCGACGACCTCCCATACCACTGTGCCGGCCAAGTCTCTGTGGCGCAATTGGTTAGCGCGTTCGGCTGTTAACCGAAAGGATGGTGGTTCGAGCCCACCCAGGGACGTTTGTTTGCTTTAAAACACAGATTGAGTTAAAGCACCAAACCTCTACACAACCATGTTTGAGCAATACTTGCCAAATTGTTAGAAAAAATCAGCTTGCCACGTGTCCTGTATTTGACCTCTTTCAAAGATCCAAATAAACAATATTGATAACAGCTGTCAATGAACAATTATACCTAAAATTGAAGGCAGTTATAAGACTGACCGGTGATGAAAATGACTGTTTTCCAGATTTAAGCGCAACCCATTTGCGATATTTTCAACTTTTATCTTAGTTGATGGCTAAGAAGTGGTCCTGGATTTCATTACGTTTGGAAACTCAAAGTTTCCGCAGCATTCTAACATTTTTCTGCTGTTTGCATAGCTTTGAACTGCATTTCTGCTGAAAGTTTAGTGCTGTGTGAGCAAGGTTGCCAATACTTTCCAAGGGATGTGTTCAGGAGAGTCACCACTGTGTAGTAATTGACCAATATTGTCACACACAAAGTAGGATGGTTGGTATGGATGTTTCTCTTCTGCTTTATAATGTAACTTTCAATGAGCCTTTTTATTCATATTGCTAAATCTACTGTGTAATTGTGGCGTATCCTGTCTGCGTTTTTGCACACAAAACCTTTAGATTTGACTAGTTCAAGGTCTATGGAATTCCGTTTGTGCCGTCAGGAAAAGATGTTAAGGGTTCAGTACATGAGTGCGACGACCTCCCATACCACTGTGCCGGCCAAGTCTCTGTGGCGCAATTGGTTAGCGCGTTCGGCTGTTAACCGAAAGGATGGTGGTTCGAGCCCACCCAGGGACGTTTGTTTGCTTTAAAACACAGATTGAGTTAAAGCACCAAACCTCTACACAACCATGTTTGAGCAATACTTGCCAAATTGTTAGAAAAAATCAGCTTGCCACGTGGATATTTCTCTTCTGCTTGCTTTAAAATGTAACTTTCAATGAGCCTTTTTATTCATATTGCTAAATCTACTGTGTAATTGTGGCGTATCCTGTCTGCGTTTTTGCACTTGTCACGTCGGAATTTGGCCATTGTGGAACAAGAAGTTATTTTTGTTTCTTTTCTATGTTTGGTCAAAGAAGTTTGACTTGGATGAGTAGTATTTGACACTGACAAATTCTCCATCACACAAAACCTTTAGATTTGACTAGTTCAAGGTCTATGGAATTCCGTTTGTGCCATCAGGAAAAGATGTTAAGGGTTCAGTACATGAGTGCGACGACCTCCCATACCACTGTGCCGGCCAAGTCTCTGTGGCGCAATTGGTTAGCGCGTTCGGCTGTTAACCGAAAGGATGGTGGTTCGAGCCCACCCAGGGACGTTTGTTTGCTTTAAAACACAGATTGAGTTAAAGCACCAAACCTCTACACAACCATGTTTGAGCAATACTTGCCAAATTGTTAGAAAAAATCAGCTTGCCACGTGTCCTGTATTTGACCTCTTTCAAAGATCCAAATAAACAATATTGATAACAGCTGTCAATGAACAATTATACCTAAAATTGAAGGCAGTTATAAGACTGACCGGTGATGAAAATGACTGTTTTCCAGATTTAAGCGCAACCCATTTGCGATATTTTCAACTTTTATCTTAGTTGATGGCTAAGAAGTGGTCCTGGATTTCATTACGTTTGGAAACTCAAAGTTTCCGCAGCATTCTAACATTTTTTCTGCTGTTTGCATAGCTTTGAACTGCATTTCTGCTGAAAGTTTAGTGCTGTGTGAGCAAGGTTGCCAATACTTTCCAAGGGATGTGTTCAGGAGAGTCACCACTGTGTAGTAATTGACCAATATTGTCACACACAAAGTAGGATGGTTGGTATGGATGTTTCTCTTCTGCTTTATAATGTAACTTTCAATGAGCCTTTTTATTCATATTGCTAAATCTACTGTGTAATTGTGGCGTATCCTGTCTGCGTTTTTGCACTTGTCACGTCGGGAATTTGGCCGTTGTGGAACAAGAAGTTATTTTTGTTTCTTTTCTATGTTTGGTCAAAGAAGTTTGACTTGGATGAGTAGTATTTGACACTGACAAAAGGTTGCCAATACTTTCCAAGGGATGTGTTCAGGAGAGTCACCACTGTGTAGTAATTGACCAATATTGTCACACACAAAGTAGGATGGTTGGTATGGATGTTTCTCTTCTGCTTTATAATGTAACTTTCAATGAGCCTTTTTATTCATATTGCTAAATCTACTGTGTAATTGTGGCGTATCCTGTCTGCGTTTTTGCACACAAAACCTTTAGATTTGACTAGTTCAAGGTCTATGGAATTCCATTTGTGCCGTCAGGAAAAGATGTTAAGGGTTCAGTACATGAGTGCGACGACCTCCCATACCACTGTGCCGGCCAAGTCTCTGTGGCGCAATTGGTTAGCGCGTTCGGCTGTTAACCGAAAGGATGGTGGTTCGAGCCCACCCAGGGACGTTTGTTTGCTTTAAAACACAGATTGAGTTAAAGCACCAAACCTCTACACAACCATGTTTGAGCAATACTTGCCAAATTGTTAGAAAAAATCAGCTTGCCACGTGTCCTGTATTTGACCTCTTTCAAAGATCCAAATAAACAATATTGATAACAGCTGTCAATGAACAATTATACCTAAAATTGAAGGCAGTTATAAGACTGACCGGTGATGAAAATGACTGTTTTCCAGATTTAAGCGCAACCCATTTGCGATATTTTCAACTTTTATCTTAGTTGATGGCTAAGAAGTGGTCCTGGATTTCATTACGTTTGGAAACTCAAAGTTTCCGCAGCATTCTAACATTTTTCTGCTGTTTGCATAGCTTTGAACTGCATTTCTGCTGAAAGTTTAGTGCTGTGTTAGCAAGGTTGCCAATACTTTCCAAGGGATGTGTTCAGGAGAGTCACCACTGTGTAGTAATTGACCAATATTGTCACACACAAAGTAGGATGGTTGGTATGGATGTTTCTCTTCTGCTTTATAATGTAACTTTCAATGAGCCTTTTTATTCATATTGCTAAATCTACTGTGTAATTGTGGCGTATCCTGTCTGCGTTTTTGCACTTGTCACGTCGGAATTTGGCCGTTGTGGAACAAGAAGTTATTTTTGTTTCTTTTCTATGTTTGGTCAAAGAAGTTTGACTTGGATGAGTAGTATTTGACACTGACAAAAGGTTGCCAATACTTTCCAAGGGATGTGTTCAGGAGAGTCACCACTGTGTAGTAATTGACCAATATTGTCACACACAAAGTAGGATGGTTGGTATGGATGTTTCTCTTCTGCTTTATAATGTAACTTTCAATGAGCCTTTTTATTCATATTGCTAAATCTACTGTGTAATTGTGGCGTATCCTGTCTGCGTTTTTGCACACAAAACCTTTAGATTTGACTAGTTCAAGGTCTATGGAATTCCGTTTGTGCCGTCAGGAAAAGATGTTAAGGGTTCAGTACATGAGTGCGACGACCTCCCATACCACTGTGCTGGCCAAGTCTCTGTGGCGCAATTGGTTAGCGCGTTCGGCTGTTAACCGAAAGGATGGTGGTTCGAGCCCACCCAGGGACGTTTGTTTGCTTTAAAACACAGATTGAGTTAAAGCACCAAACCTCTACACAACCATGTTTGAACAATACTTGCCAAATTGTTAGAAAAAATCAGCTTGCCACGTGGATGTTTCTCTTCTGCTTGCTTTAAAATGTAACTTTCAATCAGCCTTTTTATTTATATTGCTAAATCTACTGTGTAATTGTGGCGTATCCTGTCTGCGTTTTTGCACTTGTCACGTCGGAATTTGGCCATTGTGGAACAAGAAGTTATTTTTGTTTCTTTTCTATGTTTGGAAACCTTTAGATTTGACTAGTTCAAGGTCTATGGAATTCCGTTTGTGCCGTCAGGAAAAGATGTTAAGGGTTCAGTACATGAGTGCGACGACCTCCCATACCACTGTGCTGGCCAAGTCTCTGTGGCGCAATTGGTTAGCGCGTTCGGCTGTTAACCGAAAGGATGGTGGTTCGAGCCCACCCAGGGACATTTGTTTGCTTTAAAACACAGATTGAGTTAAAGCACCAAACCTCTACACAACCATGTTTGAGCAATACTTGCCAAATTGTTAGAAAAAATCAGCTTGCCACGTGGATATTTCTCTTCTGCTTGCTTTAAAATGTAACTTTCAATGAGCCTTTTTATTCATATTGCTAAATCTACTGTGTAATTGTGGCGTATCCTGTCTGCGTTTTTGCACTTGTCACGTCGGAATTTGGCCATTGTGGAACAAGAAGTTATTTTTGTTTCTTTTCTATGTTTGGTCAAAGAAGTTTGACTTGGATGAGTAGTATTTGACACTGACAAATTCTCCATCACACAAAACCTTTAGATTTGACTAGTTCAAGGTCTATGGAATTCCGTTTGTGCCGTCAGGAAAAGATGTTAAGGGTTCAGTACATGAGTGCGACGACCTCCCATACCACTGTGCCGGCCAAGTCTCTGTGGCGCAATTGGTTAGCGCGTTCGGCTGTTAACCGAAAGGATGGTGGTTCGAGCCCACCCAGGGACGTTTGTTTGCTTTAAAACACAGATTGAGTTAAAGCACCAAACCTCTACACAACCATGTTTGAGCAATACTTGCCAAATTGTTAGAAAAAATCAGCTTGCCACGTGTCCTGTATTTGACCTCTTTCAAAGATCCAAATAAACAATATTGATAACAGCTGTCAATGAACAATTATACCTAAAATTGAAGGCAGTTATAAGACTGACCGGTGATGAAAATGACTGTTTTCCAGATTTAAGCGCAACCCATTTGCGATATTTTCAACTTTTATCTTAGTTGATGGCTAAGAAGTGGTCCTGGATTTCATTACGTTTGGAAACTCAAAGTTTCCGCAGCATTCTAACATTTTTCTGCTGTTTGCATAGCTTTGAACTTCATTTCTGCTGAAAGTTTAGTGCTGTGTGAGCAAGGTTGCCAATACTTTCCAAGGGATGTGTTCAGGAGAGTCACCACTGTGTAGTAATTGACCAATATTGTCACACACAAAGTAGGATGGTTGGTATGGATGTTTCTCTTCTGCTTTATAATGTAACTTTCAATGAGCCTTTTTATTCATATTGCTAAATCTACTGTGTAATTGTGGCGTATCCTGTCTGCGTTTTTGCACTTGTCACGTCGGAATTTGGCCGTTGTGGAACAAGAAGTTATTTTTGTTTCTTTTCTATGTTTGGTCAAAGAAGTTTGACTTGGATGAGTAGTATTTGACACTGACAAAAGGTTGCCAATACTTTCCAAGGGATGTGTTCAGGAGAGTCACCACTGTGTAGTAATTGACCAATATTGTCACACACAAAGTAGGATGGTTGGTATGGATGTTTCTCTTCTGCTTTATAATGTAACTTTCAATGAGCCTTTTTATTCATATTGCTAAATCTACTGTGTAATTGTGGCGTATCCTGTCTGCGTTTTTGCACACAAAACCTTTAGATTTGACTAGTTAAAGGTCTATGGAATTCCGTTTGTGCCGTCAGGAAAAGATGTTAAGGGTTCAGTACATGAGTGCGACGACCTCCCATACCACTGTGCCGGCCAAGTCTCTGTGGCGCAATTGGTTAGCGCGTTCGGCTGTTAACCGAAAGGATGGTGGTTCGAGCCCACCCAGGGACGTTTGTTTGCTTTAAAACACAGATTGAGTTAAAGCACCAAACCTCTACACAACCATGTTTGAGCAATACTTGCCAAATTGTTAGAAAAAATCAGCTTGCCACGTGTCCTGTATTTGACCTCTTTCAAAGATCCAAATAAACAATATTGATAACAGCTGTCAATGAACAATTATACCTAAAATTGAAGGCAGTTATAAGACTGACCGGTGATGAAAATGACTGTTTTCCAGATTTAAGCGCAACCCATTTGCGATATTTTCAACTTTTATCTTAGTTGATGGCTAAGAAGTGGTCCTGGATTTCATTACGTTTGGAAACTCAAAGTTTCCGCAGCATTCTAACATTTTTCTGCTGTTTGCATAGCTTTGAACTGCATTTCTGCTGAAAGTTTAGTGCTGTGTTAGCAAGGTTGCCAATACTTTCCAAGGGATGTGTTCAGGAGAGTCACCACTGTGTAGTAATTGACCAATATTGTCACACACAAAGTAGGATGGTTGGTATGGATGTTTCTCTTCTGCTTTATAATGTAACTTTCAATGAGCCTTTTTATTCATATTGCTAAATCTACTGTGTAATTGTGGCGTATCCTGTCTGCGTTTTTGCACTTGTCACGTCGGAATTTGGCCGTTGTGGAACAAGAAGTTATTTTTGTTTCTTTTCTATGTTTGGTCAAAGAAGTTTGACTTGGATGAGTAGTATTTGACACTGACAAAAGGTTGCCAATACTTTCCAAGGGATGTGTTCAGGAGAGTCACCACTGTGTAGTAATTGACCAATATTGTCACACACAAAGTAGGATGGTTGGTATGGATGTTTCTCTTCTGCTTTATAATGTAACTTTCAATGAGCCTTTTTATTCATATTGCTAAATCTACTGTGTAATTGTGGCGTATCCTGTCTGCGTTTTTGCACACAAAACCTTTAGATTTGACTAGTTCAAGGTCTATGGAATTCCGTTTGTGCCGTCAGGAAAAGATGTTAAGGGTTCAGTACATGAGTGCGACGACCTCCCATACCACTGTGCTGGCCAAGTCTCTGTGGCGCAATTGGTTAGCGCGTTCGGCTGTTAACCGAAAGGATGGTGGTTCGAGCCCACCCAGGGACGTTTGTTTGCTTTAAAACACAGATTGAGTTAAAGCACCAAACCTCTACACAACCATGTTTGAACAATACTTGCCAAATTGTTAGAAAAAATCAGCTTGCCACGTGGATGTTTCTCTTCTGCTTGCTTTAAAATGTAACTTTCAATCAGCCTTTTTATTTATATTGCTAAATCTACTGTGTAATTGTGGCGTATCCTGTCTGCGTTTTTGCACTTGTCACGTCGGAATTTGGCCATTGTGGAACAAGAAGTTATTTTTGTTTCTTTTCTATGTTTGGAAACCTTTAGATTTGACTAGTTCAAGGTCTATGGAATTCCGTTTGTGCCGTCAGGAAAAGATGTTAAGGGTTCAGTACATGAGTGCGACGACCTCCCATACCACTGTGCTGGCCAAGTCTCTGTGGCGCAATTGGTTAGCGCGTTCGGCTGTTAACCGAAAGGATGGTGGTTCGAGCCCACCCAGGGACGTTTGTTTGCTTTAAAACACAGATTGAGTTAAAGCACCAAACCTCTACACAACCATGTTTGAACAATACTTGCCAAATTGTTAGAAAAAATCAGCTTGCCACGTGGATGTTTCTCTTCTGCTTGCTTTAAAATGTAACTTTCAATGAGCCTTTTTATTCATATTGCTAAATCTACTGTGTAATTGTGGCGTATCCTGTCTGCGTTTTTGCACTTGTCACGTCGGAATTTGGCCATTGTGGAACAAGAAGTTATTTTTGTTTCTTTTCTATGTTTGGTCAAAGAAGTTTGACTTGGATGAGTAGTATTTGACACTGACAAATTCTCCATCACACAAAACCTTTAGATTTGACTAGTTCAAGGTCTATGGAATTCCGTTTGTGCCGTCAGGAAAAGATGTTAAGGGTTCAGTACATGAGTGCGACGACCTCCCATACCACTGTGCCGGCCAAGTCTCTGTGGCGCAATTGGTTAGCGCGTTCGGCTGTTAACCGAAAGGATGGTGGTTCGAGCCCACCCAGGGACGTTTGTTTGCTTTAAAACACAGATTGAGTTAAAGCACCAAACCTCTACACAACCATGTTTGAGCAATACTTGCCAAATTGTTAGAAAAAATCAGCTTGCCACGTGTCCTGTATTTGACCTCTTTCAAAGATCCAAATAAACAATATTGATAACAGCTGTCAATGAACAATTATACCTAAAATTGAAGGCAGTTATAAGACTGACCGGTGATGAAAATGACTGTTTTCCAGATTTAAGCGCAACCCATTTGCGATATTTTCAACTTTTATCTTAGTTGATGGCTAAGAAGTGGTCCTGGATTTCATTACGTTTGGAAACTCAAAGTTTCCGCAGCATTCTAACATTTTTCTGCTGTTTGCATAGCTTTGAACTTCATTTCTGCTGAAAGTTTAGTGCTGTGTGAGCAAGGTTGCCAATACTTTCCAAGGGATGTGTTCAGGAGAGTCACCACTGTGTAGTAATTGACCAATATTGTCACACACAAAGTAGGATGGTTGGTATGGATGTTTCTCTTCTGCTTTATAATGTAACTTTCAATGAGCCTTTTTATTCATATTGCTAAATCTACTGTGTAATTGTGGCGTATCCTGTCTGCGTTTTTGCACACAAAACCTTTAGATTTGACTAGTTCAAGGTCTATGGAATTCCGTTTGTGCCGTCAGGAAAAGATGTTAAGGGTTCAGTACATGAGTGCGACGACCTCCCATACCACTGTGCCTGGCCAAGTCTCTGTGGCGCAATTGGTTAGCGCGTTCGGCTGTTAACCGAAAGGATGGTGGTTCGAGCCCACCCAGGGACGTTTGTTTGCTTTAAAACACAGATTGAGTTAAAGCACCAAACCTCTACACAACCATGTTTGAGCAATACTTGCCAAATTGTTAGAAAAAATCAGCTTGCCACGTGGATGTTTCTCTTCTGCTTTATAATGTAACTTTCAATGAGCCTTTTTATTCATATTGCTAAATCTACTGTGTAATTGTGGCGTATCCTGTCTGCGTTTTTGCACTTGTCACGTCGGAATTTGGCCATTGTGGAACAAGAAGTTATTTTTGTTTCTTTTCTATGTTTGGTCAAAGAAGTTTGACTTGGATGAGTAGTATTTGACACTGACAAATTCTCCATCACACAAAACCTTTAGATTTGACTAGTTCAAGGTCTATGGAATTCCGTTTGTGCCGTCAGGAAAAGATGTTAAGGGTTCAGTACATGAGTGCGACGACCTCCCATACCACTGTGCTGGCCAAGTCTCTGTGGCGCAATTGGTTAGCGCGTTCGGCTGTTAACCGAAAGGATGGTGGTTCGAGCCCACCCAGGGACGTTTGTTTGCTTTAAAACACAGATTGAGTTAAAGCACCAAACCTCTACACAACCATGTTTGAGCAATACTTGCCAAATTGTTAGAAAAAATCAGCTTGCCACAGTGTCCTGTATTTGACCTCTTTCAAAGATCCAAATAAACAATATTGATAACAGCTGTCAATGAACAATTATACCTAAAATTGAAGGCAGTTATAAGACTGACCGGTGATGAAAATGACTGTTTTCCAGATTTAAGCGCAACCCATTTGCGATATTTTCAACTTTTATCTTAGTTGATGGCTAAGAAGTGGTCCTGGATTTCATTACGTTTGGAAACTCAAAGTTTCCGCAGCATTCTAACATTTTTCTGCTGTTTGCATAGCTTTGAACTTCATTTCTGCTGAAAGTTTAGTGCTGTGTGAGCAAGGTTGCCAATACTTTCCAAGGGATGTGTTCAGGAGAGTCACCACTGTGTAGTAATTGACCAATATTGTCACACACAAAGTAGGATGGTTGGTATGGATGTTTCTCTTCTGCTTTATAATGTAACTTTCAATGAGCCTTTTTATTCATATTGCTAAATCTACTGTGTAATTGTGGCGTATCCTGTCTGCGTTTTTGCACTTGTCACGTCGGAATTTGGCCGTTGTGGAACAAGAAGTTATTTTTGTTTCTTTTCTATGTTTGGTCAAAGAAGTTTGACTTGGATGAGTAGTATTTGACACTGACAAATTCTCCATCACACAAAACCTTTAGATTTGACTAGTTCAAGGTCTATGGAATTCCGTTTGTGCCGTCAGGAAAAGATGTTAAGGGTTCAGTACATGAGTGCGACGACCTCCCATACCCCTGTGCCGGCCAAGTCTCTGTGGCGCAATTGGTTAGCGCGTTCGGCTGTTAACCGAAAGGATGGTGGTTCAAGCCCACCCAGGGACGTTTGTTTGCTTTAAAACACAGATTGAGTTAAAGCACCAAACCTCTACACAACCATGTTTGAGCAATACTTGCCAAATTGTTAGAAAAAATCAGCTTGCCACGTGTCCTGTATTTGACCTCTTTCAAAGATCCAAATAAACAATATTGATAACAGCTGTCAATGAACAATTATACCTAAAATTGAAGGCAGTTATAAGACTGACCGGTGATGAAAATGACTGTTTTCCAGATTTAAGCGCAACCCATTTGCGATATTTTCAACTTTTATCTTAGTTGATGGCTAAGAAGTGGTCCTGGATTTCATTACGTTTGGAAACTCAAAGTTTCCGCAGCATTCTAACATTTTTCTGCTGTTTGCATAGCTTTGAACTTCATTTCTGCTGAAAGTTTAGTACTGTGTGAGCAAGGTTGCCAATACTTTCCAAGGGATGTGTTCAGGAGAGTCACCACTGTGTAGTAATTGACCAATATTGTCACACACAAAGTAGGATGGTTGGTATGGATGTTTCTCTTCTGCTTTATAATGTAACTTTCAATGAGCCTTTTTATTCATATTGCTAAATCTACTGTGTAATTGTGGCGTATCCTGTCTGCGTTTTTGCACACAAAACCTTTAGATTTGACTAGTTCAAGGTCTATGGAATTCCGTTTGTGCCGTCAGGAAAAGATGTTAAGGGTTCAGTACATGAGTGCGACGACCTCCCATACCACTGTGCCGGCCAAGTCTCTGTGGCGCAATTGGTTAGCGCGTTCGGCTGTTAACCGAAAGGATGGTGGTTCGAGCCCACCCAGGGACGTTTGTTTGCTTTAAAACACAGATTGAGTTAAAGCACCAAACCTCTACACAACCATGTTTGAGCAATACTTGCCAAATTGTTAGAAAAAATCAGCTTGCCACGTGGATGTTTCTCTTCTGCTTTATAATGTAACTTTCAATGAGCCTTTTTATTCATATTGCTAAATCTACTGTGTAATTGTGGCGTATCCTGTCTGCGTTTTTGCACTTGTCACGTCGGAATTTGGCCATTGTGGAACAAGAAGTTATTTTTGTTTCTTTTCTATGTTTGGTCAAAGAAGTTTGACTTGGATGAGTAGTATTTGACACTGACAAATTCTCCATCACACAAAACCTTTAGATTTGACTAGTTCAAGGTCTATGGAATTCCGTTTGTGCCGTCAGGAAAAGATGTTAAGGGTTCAGTACATGAGTGCGACGACCTCCCATACCACTGTGCTGGCCAAGTCTCTGTGGCGCAATTGGTTAGCGCGTTCGGCTGTTAACCGAAAGGATGGTGGTTCGAGCCCACCCAGGGACGTTTGTTTGCTTTAAAACACAGATTGAGTTAAAGCACCAAACCTCTACACAACCATGTTTGAGCAATACTTGCCAAATTGTTAGAAAAAATCAGCTTGCCACGTGTCCTGTATTTGACCTCTTTCAAAGATCCAAATAAACAATATTGATAACAGCTGTCAATGAACAATTATACCTAAAATTGAAGGCAGTTATAAGACTGACCGGTGATGAAAATGACTGTTTTCCAGATTTAAGCGCAACCCATTTGCGATATTTTCAACTTTTATCTTAGTTGATGGCTAAGAAGTGGTCCTGGATTTCATTACGTTTGGAAACTCAAAGTTTCCGCAGCATTCTAACATTTTTCTGCTGTTTGCATAGCTTTGAACTTCATTTCTGCTGAAAGTTTAGTGCTGTGTGAGCAAGGTTGCCAATACTTTCCAAGGGATGTGTTCAGGAGAGTCACCACTGTGTAGTAATTGACCAATATTGTCACACACAAAGTAGGATGGTTGGTATGGATGTTTCTCTTCTGCTTTATAATGTAACTTTCAATGAGCCTTTTTATTCATATTGCTAAATCTACTGTGTAATTGTGGCGTATCCTGTCTGCGTTTTTGCACACAAAACCTTTAGATTTGACTAGTTCAAGGTCTATGGAATTCCGTTTGTGCCGTCAGGAAAAGATGTTAAGGGTTCAGTACATGAGTGCGACGACCTCCCATACCACTGTGCCGGCCAAGTCTCTGTGGCGCAATTGGTTAGCGAGTTCGGCTGTTAACCGAAAGGATGGTGGTTCGAGCCCACCCAGGGACGTTTGTTTGCTTTAAAACACAGATTGAGTTAAAGCACCAAACCTCTACACAACCATGTTTGAGCAATACTTGCCAAATTGTTAGAAAAAATCAGCTTGCCACGTGGATGTTTCTCTTCTGCTTTATAATGTAACTTTCAATGAGCCTTTTTATTCATATTGCTAAATCTACTGTGTAATTGTGGCGTATCCTGTCTGCGTTTTTGCACTTGTCACGTCGGAATTTGGCCGTTGTGGAACAAGAAGTTATTTTTGTTTCTTTTCTATGTTTGGTCAAAGAAGTTTGACTTGGATGAGTAGTATTTGACACTGACAAATTCTCCATCACACAAAACCTTTAGATTTGACTAGTTCAAGGTCTATGGAATTCCGTTTGTGCCGTCAGGAAAAGATGTTAAGGGTTCAGTACATGAGTGCGACGACCTCCCATACCACTGTGCCGGCCAAGTCTCTGTGGCGCAATTGGTTAGCGCGTTCGGCTGTTAACCGAAAGGATGGTGGTTCGAGCCCACCCAGGGACGTTTGTTTGCTTTAAAACACAGATTGAGTTAAAGCACCAAACCTCTACACAACCATGTTTGAGCAATACTTGCCAAATTGTTAGAAAAAATCAGCTTGCCACGTGGATGTTTCTCTTCTGCTTTATAATGTAACTTTCAATGAGCCTTTTTATTCATATTGCTAAATCTACTGTGTAATTGTGGCGTATCCTGTCTGCGTTTTTGCACTTGTCACGTCGGAATTTGGCCATTGTGGAACAAGAAGTTATTTTTGTTTCTTCTCTATGTTTGGTCAAAGAAGTTTGACTTGGATGAGTAGTATTTGACACTGACAAATTCTCCATCACACAAAACCTTTAGATTTGACTAGTTCAAGGTCTATGGAATTCCGTTTGTGCCGTCAGGAAAAGATGTTAAGGGTTAAGTACATGAGTGCGACGACCTCCCATACCACTGTGCTGGCCAAGTCTCTGTGGCGCAATTGGTTAGCGCGTTCGGCTGTTAACCGAAAGGATGGTGGTTCGAGCCCACCCAGGGACGTTTGTTTTCTTTAAAACACAGATTGAGTTAAAGCACCAAACCTCTACACAACCATGTTTGAGCAATACTTGCCAAATTGTTAGAAAAAATCAGCTTGCCACATGTCCTGTATTTGACCTCTTTCAAAGATCCAAATAAACAATATTGATAACAGCTGTCAATGAACAATTATACCTAAAATTGAAGGCAGTTATAAGACTGACCGGTGATGAAAATGACTGTTTTCCAGATTTAAGCGCAACCCATTTGCGATATTTTCAACTTTTATCTTAGTTGATGGCTAAGAAGTGGTCCTGGATTTCATTACGTTTGGAAACTCAAAGTTTCCGCAGCATTCTAACATTTTTCTGCTGTTTGCATAGCTTTGAACTTCATTTCTGCTGAAAGTTTAGTGCTGTGTGAGCAAGGTTGCCAATACTTTCCAAGGGATGTGTTCAGGAGAGTCACCACTGTGTAGTAATTGACCAATATTGTCACACACAAAGTAGGATGGTTGGTATGGATGTTTCTCTTCTGCTTTATAATGTAACTTTCAATGAGCCTTTTTATTCATATTGCTAAATCTACTGTGTAATTGTGGCGTATCCTGTCTGCGTTTTTGCACACAAAACCTTTAGATTTGACTAGTTCAAGGTCTATGGAATTCCGTTTGTGGTCCGTCAGGAAAAGATGTTAAGGGTTCAGTACATGAGTGCGACGACCTCCCATACCACTGTGCCGGCCAAGTCTCTGTGGCGCAATTGGTTAGCGCGTTCGGCTGTTAACCGAAAGGATGGTGGTTCGAGCCCACCCAGGGACGTTTGTTTGCTTTAAAACACAGATTGAGTTAAAGCACCAAACCTCTACACAACCATGTTTGAGCAATACTTGCCAAATTGTTAGAAAAAATCAGCTTGCCACGTGGATGTTTCTCTTCTGCTTTATAATGTAACTTTCAATGAGCCTTTTTATTCATATTGCTAAATCTACTGTGTAATTGTGGCGTATCCTGTCTGCGTTTTTGCACTTGTCACGTCGGAATTTGGCCGTTGTGGAACAAGAAGTTATTTTTGTTTCTTTTCTATGTTTGGTCAAAGAAGTTTGACTTGGATGAGTAGTATTTGACACTGACAAATTCTCCATCACACAAAACCTTTAGATTTGACTAGTTCAAGGTCTATGGAATTCCGTTTGTGCCGTCAGGAAAAGATGTTAAGGGTTCAGTACATGAGTGCGACGACCTCCCATACCACTGTGCCGGCCAAGTCTCTGTGGCGCAATTGGTTAGCGCGTTCGGCTGTTAACCGAAAGGATGGTGGTTCGAGCCCACCCAGGGACGTTTGTTTGCTTTAAAACACAGATTGAGTTAAAGCACCAAACCTCTACACAACCATGTTTGAGCAATACTTGCCAAATTGTTAGAAAAAATCAGCTTGCCACGTGTCCTGTATTTGACCTCTTTCAAAGATCCAAATAAACAATATTGATAACAGCTGTCAATGAACAATTATACCTAAAATTGAAGGCAGTTATAAGACTGACCGGTGATGAAAATGACTGTTTTCCAGATTTAAGCGCAACCCATTTGCGATATTTTCAACTTTTATCTTAGTTGATGGCTAAGAAGTGGTCCTGGATTTCATTACGTTTGGAAACTCAAAGTTTCCGCAGCATTCTAACATTTTTCTGCTGTTTGCATAGCTTTGAACTTCATTTCTGCTGAAAGTTTAGTGCTGTGTGAGCAAGGTTGCCAATACTTTCCAAGGGATGTGTTCAGGAGTGTCACCACTGTGTAGTAATTGACCAATATTGTCACACACAAAGTAGGATGGTTGGTATGGATGTTTCTCTTCTGCTTTATAATGTAACTTTCAATGAGCCTTTTTATTCATATTGCTAAATCTACTGTGTAATTGTGGCGTATCCTGTCTGCGTTTTTGCACACAAAACCTTTAGATTTGACTAGTTCAAGGTCTATGGAATTCCGTTTGTGCCGTCAGGAAAAGATGTTAAGGGTTCAGTACATGAGTGCGACGACCTCCCATACCACTGTGCCGGCCAAGTCTCTGTGGCACAATTGGTTAGCGCGTTCGGCTGTTAACCGAAAGGATGGTGGTTCGAGCCCACCCAGGGACGTTTGTTTGCTTTAAAACACAGATTGAGTTAAAGCACCAAACCTCTACACAACCATGTTTGAGCAATACTTGCCAAGTTGTTAGAAAAAATCAGCTTGCCACGTGGATGTTTCTCTTCTGCTTGCTTTAAAATGTAACTTTCAATGAGCCTTTTTATTCATATTGCTAAATCTACTGTGTAATTGTGGCGTATCCTGTCTGCGTTTTTGCACTTGTCACGTCGGAATTTGGCCATTGTGGAACAAGAAGTTATTTTTGTTTCTTTTCTATGTTTGGTCAAAGAAGTTTGACTTGGATGAGTAGTATTTGACACTGACAAATTCTCCATCACACAAAACCTTTAGATTTGACTAGTTCAAGGTCTATGGAATTCCGTTTGTGCCGTCAGGAAACACAGATTGAGTTAAAGCACCAAACCTCTACACAACCATGTTTGAGCAATACTTGCCAAATTGTTAGAAAAAATCAACTTGCCACGTGTGCTGTATTTGACCTCTTTCAAAGATCCAAATAAACAATATTGATAACAGCTGTCAATGAACAATTATACCTAAAATTGAAGGCAGTTATAAGACTGACCGGTGATGAAAATGACTGTTTTCCAGATTTAAGCGCAACCCATTTGCGATATTTTCAACTTTTATCTTAGTTGATGGCTAAGAAGTGGTCCTGGATTTCATTACGTTTGGAAACTCAAAGTTTCCGCAGCATTCTAACATTTTTCTGCTGTTTGCATAGCTTTGAACTTCATTTCTGCTGAAAGTTTAGTGCTGTGTGAGCAAGGTTGCCAATACTTTCCAAGGGATGTGTTCAGGAGAGTCACCACTGTGTAGTAATTGACCAATATTGTCACACACAAAGTAGGATGGTTGGTATGGATGTTTCTCTTCTGCTTTATAATGTAACTTTCAATGAGCCTTTTTATTCATATTGCTAAATCTACTGTGTAATTGTGGCGTATCCTGTCTGCGTTTTTGCACACAAAACCTTTAGATTTGACTAGTTCAAGGTCTATGGAATTCCGTTTGTGGGGTCCGTCAGGAAAAGATGTTAAGGGTTCAGTACATGAGTGCGACGACCTCCCATACCACTGTGCCGGCCAAGTCTCTGTGGCGCAATTGGTTAGCGCGTTCGGCTGTTAACCGAAAGGATGGTGGTTCGAGCCCACCCAGGGACGTTTGTTTGCTTTAAAACACAGATTGAGTTAAAGCACCAAACCTCTACACAACCATGTTTGAGCAATACTTGCCAAATTGTTAGAAAAAATCAGCTTGCCACGTGGATGTTTCTCTTCTGCTTTATAATGTAACTTTCAATGAGCCTTTTTATTCATATTGCTAAATCTAGTGTGTAATTGTGGCGTATCCTGTCTGCGTTTTTGCACTTGTCACGTCGGAATTTGGCCGTTGTGGAACAAGAAGTTATTTTTGTTTCTTTTCTATGTTTGGTCAAAGAAGTTTGACTTGGATGAGTAGTATTTGACACTGACAAATTCTCCATCACACAAAACCTTTAGATTTGACTAGTTCAAGGTCTATGGAATTCCGTTTGTGCCGTCAGGAAAAGATGTTAAGGGTTCAGTACATGAGTGCGACGACCTCCCATACCACTGTGCTGGCCAAGTCTCTGTGGCGCAATTGGTTAGCGCGTTCGGCTGTTAACCGAAAGGATGGTGGTTCGAGCCCACCCAGGGACGTTTGTTTGCTTTAAAACACAGATTGAGTTAAAGCACCAAACCTCTACACAACCATGTTTGAGCAATACTTGCCAAATTGTTAGAAAAAATCAGCTTGCCACGTGGATGTTTCTCTTCTGCTTTATAATGTAACTTTCAATGAGCCTTTTTATTCATATTGCTAAATCTACTGTGTAATTGTGGCGTATCCTTTCTGCGTTTTTGCACTTGTCACGTCGGAATTTGGCCGTTGTGGAACAAGAAGTTATTTTTGTTTCTTTTCTATGTTTGGTCAAAGAAGTTTGACTTGGATGAGTAGTATTTGACACTGACAAATTCTCCATCACACAAAACCTTTAGATTTGACTAGTTCAAGGTCTATGGAATTCCGTTTGTGCCGTCAGGAAAAGATGTTAAGGGTTCAGTACATGAGTGCGACGACCTCCCATACCACTGTGCTGGCCAAGTCTCTGTGGCGCAATTGTTTAGCGCGTTCAGCTGTTAACCGAAAGGATGGTGGTTCGAGCCCACCCAGGGACGTTTGTTTGCTTTAAAACACAGATTGAGTTAAAGCACCAAACCTCTACACAACCATGTTTGAGCAATACTTGCCAAATTGTTAGAAAAAATCAGCTTGCCACGTGGATATTTCTCTTCTGCTTTATAATGTAACTTTCAATGAGCCTTTTTATTCATATTGCTAAATCTACTGTGTAATTGTGGCGTATCCTGTCTGCGTTTTTGCACTTGTCACGTCGGAATTTGGCCGTTGTGGAACAAGAAGTTATTTTTGTTTCTTTTCTATGTTTGGTCAAAGAAGTTTGACTTGGATGAGTAGTATTTGACACTGACAAATTCTCCATCACACAAAACCTTTAGATTTGACTAGTTCAAGGTCTATGGAATTCCGTTTGTGCCGTCAGGAAAAGATGTTAAGGGTTCAGTACATGAGTGCGACGACCTCCCATACCACTGTGCCGGCCAAGTCTCTGTGGCGCAATTGGTTAGCGCGTTCGGCTGTTAACCGAAAGGATGGTGGTTCGAGCCCACCCAGGGACGTTTGTTTGCTTTAAAACACAGATTGAGTTAAAGCACCAAACCTCTACACAACCATGTTTGAGCAATACTTGCCAAATTGTTAGAGAAAATCAGCTTGCTACGTGGATGTTTCTCTTCTGCTTTATAATGTAACTTTCAATGAGCCTTTTTATTCATATTGCTAAATCTAGTGTGTAATTGTGGCGTATCCTGTCTGCGTTTTTGCACTTGTCACGTCGGAATTTGGCCATTGTGGAACAAGAAGTTATTTTTGTTTCTTTTCTATGTTTGGTCAAAGAAGTTTGACTTGGATGAGTAGTATTTGACACTGACAAATTCTCCATCACACAAAACCTTTAGATTTGACTAGTTCAAGGTCTATGGAATTCCGTTTGTGCCGTCAGGAAAAGATGTTAAGGGTTCAGTACATGAGTGCGACGACCTCCCATACCACTGTGCCGGCCAAGTCTCTGTGGCGCAATTGGTTAGCGCGTTCGGCTGTTAACCGAAAGGATGGTGGTTCGAGCCCACCCAGGGACGTTTGTTTGCTTTAAAACACAGATTGAGTTAAAGCACCAAACCTCTACACAACCATGTTTGAGCAATACTTGCCAAATTGTTAGAAAAAATCAGCTTGCCACGTGTCCTGTATTTGACCTCTTTCAAAGATCCAAATAAACAATATTGATAACAGCTGTCAATGAACAATTATACCTAAAATTGAAGGCAGTTATAAGACTGACCGGTGATGAAAATGACTGTTTTCCAGATTTAAGCGCAACCCATTTGCGATATTTTCAACTTTTATCTTAGTTGATGGCTAAGAAGTGGTCCTGGATTTCATTACGTTTGGAAACTCAAAGTTTCCGCAGCATTCTAACATTTTTCTGCTGTTTGCATAGCTTTGAACTTCATTTCTGCTGAAAGTTTAGTGCTGTGTGAGCAAGGTTGCCAATACTTTCCAAGGGATGTGTTCAGGAGAGTCACCACTGTGTAGTAATTGACCAATATTGTCACACACAAAGTAGGATGGTTGGTATGGATGTTTCTCTTCTGCTTTATAATGTAACTTTCAATGAGCCTTTTTATTCATATTGCTAAATCTAGTGTGTAATTGTGCGTATCCTGTCTGCGTTTTTGCACTTGTCACGTCGGAATTTGGCCGTTGTGGAACAAGAAGTTATTTTTGTTTCTTTTCTATGTTTGGTCAAAGAAGTTTGACTTGGATGAGTAGTATTTGACACTGACAAATTCTCCATCACACAAAACCTTTAGATTTGACTAGTTCAAGGTCTATGGAATTCCGTTTGTGCCGTCAGGAAAAGATGTTAAGGGTTCAGTACATGAGTGCGACGACCTCCCATACCACTGTGCCGGCCAAGTCTCTGTGGCGCAATTGGTTAGCGCGTTCGGCTGTTAACCGAAAGGATGGTGGTTCGAGCCCACCCAGGGACGTTTGTTTGCTTTAAAACACAGATTGAGTTAAAGCACCAAACCTCTACACAACCATGTTTGAGCAATACTTGCCAAATTGTTAGAAAAAATCAGCTTGCCACGTGTCCTGTATTTGACCTCTTTCAAAGATCCAAATAAACAATATTGATAACAGCTGTCAATGAGGAATTATACCTAAAATTGAAGGCAGTTATAAGACTGACCGGTGATGAAAATGACTGTTTTCCAGATTTAAGCGCAACCCATTTGCGATATTTTCAACTTTTATCTTAGTTGATGGCTAAAAAGTGGTCCTGGATTTCATTACGTTTGGAAACTCAAAGTTTCCGCAGCATTCTAACATTTTTCTGCTGTTTGCATGGCTTTGAACTTCATTTCTGCTGAAAGTTTAGTGCTGTGTGAGCAAGGTTGCCAATACTTTCCAAGGGATGTGTTCAGGAGAGTCACCACTGTGTAGTAATTGACCAATATTGTCACACACAAAGTAGGATGGTTGGTATGGATGTTTCTCTTCTGCTTTATAATGTAACTTTCAATGAGCCTTTTTATTCATATTGCTAAATCTAGTGTGTAATTGTGGCGTATCCTGTCTGCGTTTTTGCACTTGTCACGTCGGAATTTGGCCGTTGTGGAACAAGAAGTTATTTTTGTTTCTTTTCTATGTTTGGTCAAAGAAGTTTGACTTGGATGAGTAGTATTTGACACTGACAAATTCTCCATCACACAAAACCTTTAGATTTGACTAGTTCAAGGTCTATGGAATTCTGTTTGTGCCGTCAGGAAAAGATGTTAAGGGTTCAGTA
Source organism: Fundulus heteroclitus (assembly GCF_011125445.2). Taxonomy (NCBI): domain Eukaryota; kingdom Metazoa; phylum Chordata; class Actinopteri; order Cyprinodontiformes; family Fundulidae; genus Fundulus; species Fundulus heteroclitus. The sequence goes on along the minus strand of NW_023396739.1, from coordinate 22,872 downwards.
CATGAGTGCGACGACCTCCCATACCACTGTGCCGGCCAAGTCTCTGTGGCGCAATTGGTTAGCGCGTTCGGCTGTTAACCGAAAGGATGGTGGTTCGAGCCCACCCAGGGACGTTTGTTTGCTTTAAAACACAGATTGAGTTAAAGCACCAAACCTCTACACAACCATGTTTGAGCAATACTTGCCAAATTGTTAGAAAAAATCAGCTTGCCACGTGTCCTGTATTTGACCTCTTTCAAAGATCCAAATAAACAATATTGATAACAGCTGTCAATGAGGAATTATACCTAAAATTGAAGGCAGTTATAAGACTGACCGGTGATGAAAATGACTGTTTTCCAGATTTAAGCGCAACCCATTTGCGATATTTTCAACTTTTATCTTAGTTGATGGCTAAAAAGTGGTCCTGGATTTCATTACGTTTGGAAACTCAAAGTTTCCGCAGCATTCTAACATTTTTCTGCTGTTTGCATGGCTTTGAACTTCATTTCTGCTGAAAGTTTAGTGCTGTGTGAGCAAGGTTGCCAATACTTTCCAAGGGATGTGTTCAGGAGAGTCACCACTGTGTAGTAATTGACCAAAATTGTCACACACAAAGTAGGATGGTTGGTATGGATGTTTCTCTTCTGCTTTATAATGTAACTTTCAATGAGCCTTTTTATTCATATTGCTAAATCTAGTGTGTAATTGTGGCGTATCCTGTCTGCGTTTTTGCACTTGTCACGTCGGAATTTGGCCGTTGTGGAACAAGAAGTTATTTTTGTTTCTTTTCTATGTTTGGTCAAAGAAGTTTGACTTGGATGAGTAGTATTTGACACTGACAAATTCTCCATCACACAAAACCTTTAGATTTGACTAGTTCAAGGTCTATGGAATTCCGTTTGTGCCGTCAGGAAAAGATGTTAAGGGTTCAGTACATGAGTGCGACGACCTCCCATACCACTGTGCCGGCCAAGTCTCTGTGGCGCAATTGGTTAGCGCGTTCGGCTGTTAACCGAAAGGATGGTGGTTCGAGCCCACCCAGGGACGTTTGTTTGCTTTAAAACACAGATTGAGTTAAAGCACCAAACCTCTACACAACCATGTTTGAGCAATACTTGCCAAATTGTTAGAAAAAATCAGCTTGCCACGTGTCCTGTATTTGACCTCTTTCAAAGATCCAAATAAACAATATTGATAACAGCTGTCAATGAGGAATTATACCTAAAATTGAAGGCAGTTATAAGACTGACCGGTGATGAAAATGACTGTTTTCCAGATTTAAGCGCAACCCATTTGCGATATTTTCAACTTTTATCTTAGTTGATGGCTAAGAAGTGGTCCTGGATTTCATTACGTTTGGAAACTCAAAGTTTCCGCAGCATTCTAACATTTTTCTGCTGTTTGCATGGCTTTGAACTTCATTTCTGCTGAAAGTTTAGTGCTGTGTGAGCAAGGTTGCCAATACTTTCCAAGGGATGTGTTCAGGAGAGTCACCACTGTGTAGTAATTGACCAAAATTGTCACACACAAAGTAGGATGGTTGGTATGGATGTTTCTCTTCTGCTTTATAATGTAACTTTCAATGAGCCTTTTTATTCATATTGCTAAATCTAGTGTGTAATTGTGGCGTATCCTGTCTGCGTTTTTGCACTTGTCACGTCGGAATTTGGCCGTTGTGGAACAAGAAGTTATTTTTGTTTCTTTTCTATGTTTGGTCAAAGAAGTTTGACTTGGATGAGTAGTATTTGACACTGACAAATTCTCCATCACACAAAACCTTTAGATTTGACTAGTTCAAGGTCTATGGAATTCCGTTTGTGCCGTCAGGAAAAGATGTTAAGGGTTCAGTACATGAGTGCGACGACCTCCCATACCACTGTGCTGGCCAAGTCTCTGTGGCGCAATTGGTTAGCGCGTTCGGCTGTTAACCGAAAGGATGGTGGTTCGAGCCCACCCAGGGACGTTTGTTTGCTTTAAAACACAGATTGAGTTAAAGCACCAAACCTCTACACAACCATGTTTGAGCAATACTTGCCAAATTGTTAGAAAAAATCAGCTTGCCACGTGGATGTTTCTCTTCTGCTTTATAATGTAACTTTCAATGAGCCTTTTTATTCATATTGCTAAATCTACTGTGTAATTGTGGCGTATCCTGTCTGCGTTTTTGCACTTGTCACGTCGGAATTTGGCCATTGTGGAACAAGAAGTTATTTTTGTTTCTTTTCTATGTTTGGTCAAAGAAGTTTGACTTGGATGAGTAGTATTTGACACTGACAAATTCTCCATCACACAAAACCTTTAGATTTGACTAGTTCAAGGTCTATGGAATTCCGTTTGTGCCGTCAGGAAAAGATGTTAAGGGTTCAGTACATGACTGCGACGACCTCCCATACCGCTGTGCCGGCCAAGTCTCTGTGGCGCAATTGGTTAGCGCGTTCGGCTGTTAACCGAAAGGATGGTGGTTCGAGCCCACCCAGGGACGTTTGTTTGCTTTAAAACACAGATTGAGTTAAAGCACCAAACCTCTACACAACCATGTTTGAGCAATACTTGCCAAATTGTTAGAAAAAATCAGCTTGCCACGTGTCCTGTATTTGACCTCTTTCAAAGATCCAAATAAACAATATTGATAACAGCTGTCAATGAGGAATTATACCTAAAATTGAAGGCAGTTATAAGACTGACCGGTGATGAAAATGACTGTTTTCCAGATTTAAGCGCAACCCATTTGCGATATTTTCAACTTTTATCTTAGTTGATGGCTAAGAATTGGTCCTGGATTTCATTACGTTTGGAAACTCAAAGTTTCCGCAGCATTCTAACATTTTTCTGCTGTTTGCATAGCTTTGAACTTCATTTCTGCTGAAAGTTTAGTGCTGTGTGAGCAAGGTTGCGTATACTTTCCAAGGGATGTGTTCAGGAGAGTCACCACTGTGTAGTAATTGACCAATATTGTCACACACAAAGTAGGATGGTTGGTATGGATGTTTCTCTTCTGCTTTATAATGTAACTTTCAATGAGCCTTTTTATTCATATTGCTAAATCTACTGTGTAATTGTGGCGTATCCTGTCTGCGTTTTTGCACTTGTCACGTCGGAATTTGGCCGTTGTGGAACAAGAAGTTATTTTTGTTTCTTTTCTATGTTTGGTCAAAGAAGTTTGACTTGGATGAGTAGTATTTGACACTGACAAATTCTCCATCACACAAAACCTTTAGATTTGACTAGTTCAAGGTCTATGGAATTCCGTTTGTGCCGTCAGGAAAAGATGTTAAGGGTTCAGTACATGACTGCGACGACCTCCCATACCGCTGTGCCGGCCAAGTCTCTGTGGCGCAATTGGTTAGCGCGTTCGGCTGTTAACCGAAAGGATGGTGGTTCGAGCCCACCCAGGGACGTTTGTTTGCTTTAAAACACAGATTGAGTTAAAGCACCAAACCTCTACACAACCATGTTTGAGCAATACTTGCCAAATTGTTAGAAAAAATCAGCTTGCCACGTGTCCTGTATTTGACCTCTTTCAAAGATCCAAATAAACAATATTGATAACAGCTGTCAATGAGGAATTATACCTAAAATTGAAGGCAGTTATAAGACTGACCGGTGATGAAAATGACTGTTTTCCAGATTTAAGCGCAACCCATTTGCGATATTTTCAACTTTTATCTTAGTTGATGGCTAAGAATTGGTCCTGGATTTCATTACGTTTGGAAACTCAAAGTTTCCGCAGCATTCTAACATTTTTCTGCTGTTTGCATAGCTTTGAACTTCATTTCTGCTGAAAGTTTAGTGCTGTGTGAGCAAGGTTGCGTATACTTTCCAAGGGATGTGTTCAGGAGAGTCACCACTGTGTAGTAATTGACCAATATTGTCACACACAAAGTAGGATGGTTGGTATGGATGTTTCTCTTCTGCTTTATAATGTAACTTTCAATGAGCCTTTTTATTCATATTGCTAAATCTAGTGTGTAATTGTGGCGTATCCTGTCTGCGTTTTTGCACTTGTCACGTCGGAATTTGGCCGTTGTGGAACAAGAAGTTATTTTTGTTTCTTTTCTATGTTTGGTCAAAGAAGTTTGACTTGGATGAGTAGTATTTGACACTGACAAATTCTCCATCACACAAAACCTTTAGATTTGACTAGTTCAAGGTCTATGGAATTCTGTTTGTGCCGTCAGGAAAAGATGTTAAGGGTTCAGTACATGAGTGCGACGACCTCCCATACCACTGTGCCGGCCAAGTCTCTGTGGCGCAATTGGTTAGCGCGTTCGGCTGTTAACCGAAAGGATGGTGGTTCGAGCCCACCCAGGGACGTTTGTTTGCTTTAAAACACAGATTGAGTTAAAGCACCAAACCTCTACACAACCATGTTTGAGCAATACTTGCCAAATTGTTAGAAAAAATCAGCTTGCCACGTGTCCTGTATTTGACCTCTTTCAAAGATCCAAATAAACAATATTGATAACAGCTGTCAATGAGGAATTATACCTAAAATTGAAGGCAGTTATAAGACTGACCGGTGATGAAAATGACTGTTTTCCAGATTTAAGCGCAACCCATTTGCGATATTTTCAACTTTTATCTTAGTTGATGGCTAAAAAGTGGTCCTGGATTTCATTACGTTTGGAAACTCAAAGTTTCCGCAGCATTCTAACATTTTTCTGCTGTTTGCATGGCTTTGAACTTCATTTCTGCTGAAAGTTTAGTGCTGTGTGAGCAAGGTTGCCAATACTTTCCAAGGGATGTGTTCAGGAGAGTCACCACTGTGTAGTAATTGACCAAAATTGTCACACACAAAGTAGGATGGTTGGTATGGATGTTTCTCTTCTGCTTTATAATGTAACTTTCAATGAGCCTTTTTATTCATATTGCTAAATCTAGTGTGTAATTGTGGCGTATCCTGTCTGCGTTTTTGCACTTGTCACGTCGGAATTTGGCCGTTGTGGAACAAGAAGTTATTTTTGTTTCTTTTCTATGTTTGGTCAAAGAAGTTTGACTTGGATGAGTAGTATTTGACACTGACAAATTCTCCATCACACAAAACCTTTAGATTTGACTAGTTCAAGGTCTATGGAATTCCGTTTGTGCCGTCAGGAAAAGATGTTAAGGGTTCAGTACATGAGTGCGACGACCTCCCATACCACTGTGCTGGCCAAGTCTCTGTGGCGCAATTGGTTAGCGCGTTCGGCTGTTAACCGAAAGGATGGTGGTTCGAGCCCACCCAGGGACGTTTGTTTGCTTTAAAACACAGATTGAGTTAAAGCACCAAACCTCTACACAACCATGTTTGAGCAATACTTGCCAAATTGTTAGAAAAAATCAGCTTGCCACGTGTCCTGTATTTGACCTCTTTCAAAGATCCAAATAAACAATATTGATAACAGCTGTCAATGAGGAATTATACCTAAAATTGAAGGCAGTTATAAGACTGACCGGTGATGAAAATGACTGTTTTCCAGATTTAAGCGCAACCCATTTGCGATATTTTCAACTTTTATCTTAGTTGATGGCTAAGAAGTGGTCCTGGATTTCATTACGTTTGGAAACTCAAAGTTTCCGCAGCATTCTAACATTTTTCTGCTGTTTGCATAGCTTTGAACTTCATTTCTGCTGAAAGTTTAGTGCTGTGTGAGCAAGGTTGCCAATACTTTCCAAGGGATGTGTTCAGGAGAGTCACCACTGTGTAGTAATTGACCAATATTGTCACACACAAAGTAGGATGGTTGGTATGGATGTTTCTCTTCTGCTTTATAATGTAACTTTCAATGAGCCTTTTTATTCATATTGCTAAATCTAGTGTGTAATTGTGCGTATCCTGTCTGCGTTTTTGCACTTGTCACGTCGGAATTTGGCCGTTGTGGAACAAGAAGTTATTTTTGTTTCTTTTCTATGTTTGGTCAAAGAAGTTTGACTTGGATGAGTAGTATTTGACACTGACAAATTCTCCATCACACAAAACCTTTAGATTTGACTAGTTCAAGGTCTATGGAATTCCGTTTGTGCCGTCAGGAAAAGATGTTAAGGGTTCAGTACATGAGTGCGACGACCTCCCATACCACTGTGCCGGCCAAGTCTCTGTGGCGCAATTGGTTAGCGCGTTCGGCTGTTAACCGAAAGGATGGTGGTTCGAGCCCACCCAGGGACGTTTGTTTGCTTTAAAACACAGATTGAGTTAAAGCACCAAACCTCTACACAACCATGTTTGAGCAATACTTGCCAAATTGTTAGAAAAAATCAGCTTGCCACGTGTCCTGTATTTGACCTCTTTCAAAGATCCAAATAAACAATATTGATAACAGCTGTCAATGAGGAATTATACCTAAAATTGAAGGCAGTTATAAGACTGACCGGTGATGAAAATGACTGTTTTCCAGATTTAAGCGCAACCCATTTGCGATATTTTCAACTTTTATCTTAGTTGATGGCTAAGAAGTGGTCCTGGATTTCATTACGTTTGGAAACTCAAAGTTTCCGCAGCATTCTAACATTTTTCTGCTGTTTGCATGGCTTTGAACTTCATTTCTGCTGAAAGTTTAGTGCTGTGTGAGCAAGGTTGCCAATACTTTCCAAGGGATGTGTTCAGGAGAGTCACCACTGTGTAGTAATTGACCAAAATTGTCACACACAAAGTAGGATGGTTGGTATGGATGTTTCTCTTCTGCTTTATAATGTAACTTTCAATGAGCCTTTTTATTCATATTGCTAAATCTAGTGTGTAATTGTGGCGTATCCTGTCTGCGTTTTTGCACTTGTCACGTCGGAATTTGGCCGTTGTGGAACAAGAAGTTATTTTTGTTTCTTTTCTATGTTTGGTCAAAGAAGTTTGACTTGGATGAGTAGTATTTGACACTGACAAATTCTCCATCACACAAAACCTTTAGATTTGACTAGTTCAAGGTCTATGGAATTCCGTTTGTGCCGTCAGGAAAAGATGTTAAGGGTTCAGTACATGAGTGCGACGACCTCCCATACCACTGTGCCGGCCAAGTCTCTGTGGCGCAATTGGTTAGCGCGTTCGGCTGTTAACCGAAAGGATGGTGGTTCGAGCCCACCCAGGGACGTTTGTTTGCTTTAAAACACAGATTGAGTTAAAGCACCAAACCTCTACACAACCATGTTTGAGCAATACTTGCCAAATTGTTAGAAAAAATCAGCTTGCCACGTGGATGTTTCTCTTCTGCTTTATAATGTAACTTTCAATGAGCCTTTTTATTCATATTGCTAAATCTACTGTGTAATTGTGGCGTATCCTGTCTGCGTTTTTGCACTTGTCACGTCGGAATTTGGCCATTGTGGAACAAGAAGTTATTTTTGTTTCTTTTCTATGTTTGGTCAAAGAAGTTTGACTTGGATGAGTAGTATTTGACACTGACAAATTCTCCATCACACAAAACCTTTAGATTTGACTAGTTCAAGGTCTATGGAATTCCGTTTGTGCCGTCAGGAAAAGATGTTAAGGGTTCAGTACATGACTGCGACGACCTCCCATACCGCTGTGCCGGCCAAGTCTCTGTGGCGCAATTGGTTAGCGCGTTCGGCTGTTAACCGAAAGGATGGTGGTTCGAGCCCACCCAGGGACGTTTGTTTGCTTTAAAACACAGATTGAGTTAAAGCACCAAACCTCTACACAACCATGTTTGAGCAATACTTGCCAAATTGTTAGAAAAAATCAGCTTGCCACGTGTCCTGTATTTGACCTCTTTCAAAGATCCAAATAAACAATATTGATAACAGCTGTCAATGAGGAATTATACCTAAAATTGAAGGCAGTTATAAGACTGACCGGTGATGAAAATGACTGTTTTCCAGATTTAAGCGCAACCCATTTGCGATATTTTCAACTTTTATCTTAGTTGATGGCTAAGAATTGGTCCTGGATTTCATTACGTTTGGAAACTCAAAGTTTCCGCAGCATTCTAACATTTTTCTGCTGTTTGCATAGCTTTGAACTTCATTTCTGCTGAAAGTTTAGTGCTGTGTGAGCAAGGTTGCGTATACTTTCCAAGGGATGTGTTCAGGAGAGTCACCACTGTGTAGTAATTGACCAATATTGTCACACACAAAGTAGGATGGTTGGTATGGATGTTTCTCTTCTGCTTTATAATGTAACTTTCAATGAGCCTTTTTATTCATATTGCTAAATCTACTGTGTAATTGTGGCGTATCCTGTCTGCGTTTTTGCACTTGTCACGTCGGAATTTGGCCGTTGTGGAACAAGAAGTTATTTTTGTTTCTTTTCTATGTTTGGTCAAAGAAGTTTGACTTGGATGAGTAGTATTTGACACTGACAAATTCTCCATCACACAAAACCTTTAGATTTGACTAGTTCAAGGTCTATGGAATTCCGTTTGTGCCGTCAGGAAAAGATGTTAAGGGTTCAGTACATGACTGCGACGACCTCCCATACCGCTGTGCCGGCCAAGTCTCTGTGGCGCAATTGGTTAGCGCGTTCGGCTGTTAACCGAAAGGATGGTGGTTCGAGCCCACCCAGGGACGTTTGTTTGCTTTAAAACACAGATTGAGTTAAAGCACCAAACCTCTACACAACCATGTTTGAGCAATACTTGCCAAATTGTTAGAAAAAATCAGCTTGCCACGTGTCCTGTATTTGACCTCTTTCAAAGATCCAAATAAACAATATTGATAACAGCTGTCAATGAGGAATTATACCTAAAATTGAAGGCAGTTATAAGACTGACCGGTGATGAAAATGACTGTTTTCCAGATTTAAGCGCAACCCATTTGCGATATTTTCAACTTTTATCTTAGTTGATGGCTAAGAATTGGTCCTGGATTTCATTACGTTTGGAAACTCAAAGTTTCCGCAGCATTCTAACATTTTTCTGCTGTTTGCATAGCTTTGAACTTCATTTCTGCTGAAAGTTTAGTGCTGTGTGAGCAAGGTTGCGTATACTTTCCAAGGGATGTGTTCAGGAGAGTCACCACTGTGTAGTAATTGACCAATATTGTCACACACAAAGTAGGATGGTTGGTATGGATGTTTCTCTTCTGCTTTATAATGTAACTTTCAATGAGCCTTTTTATTCATATTGCTAAATCTACTGTGTAATTGTGGCGTATCCTGTCTGCGTTTTTGCACTTGTCACGTCGGAATTTGGCCGTTGTGGAACAAGAAGTTATTTTTGTTTCTTTTCTATGTTTGGTCAAAGAAGTTTGACTTGGATGAGTAGTATTTGACACTGACAAATTCTCCATCACACAAAACCTTTAGATTTGACTAATTCAAGGTCTATGGAATTCCGTTTGTGCCGTCAGGAAAAGATGTTAAGGGTTCAGTACATGAGTGCGACGACCTCCCATACCACTGTGCCGGCCAAGTCTCTGTGGCGCAATTGGTTAGCGCGTTCGGCTGTTAACCGAAAGGATGGTGGTTCGAGCCCACCCAGGGACGTTTGTTTGCTTTAAAACACAGATTGAGTTAAAGCACCAAACCTCTACACAACCATGTTTGAGCAATACTTGCCAAATTGTTAGAAAAAATCAGCTTGCCACATGGATGTTTCTCTTCTGCTTTATAATGTAACTTTCAATGAGCCTTTTTATTCATATTGCTAAATCTACTGTGTAATTGTGGCGTATCCTGTCTGCGTTTTTGCACTTGTCACGTCGGTATTTGGCCGTTGTGGAACAAGAAGTTATTTTTGTTTCTTTTCTATGTTTGGTCAAAGAAGTTTGACTTGGATGAGTAGTATTTGACACTGACAAATTCTCCATCACACAAAACCTTTAGATTTGACTAGTTCAAGGTCTATGGAATTCCGTTTGTGCCGTCAGGAAAAGATGTTAAGGGTTCAGTACATGACTGCGACGACCTCCCATACCGCTGTGCCGGCCAAGTCTCTGTGGCGCAATTGGTTAGCGCGTTCGGCTGTTAACCGAAAGGATGGTGGTTCGAGCCCACCCAGGGACGTTTGTTTGCTTTAAAACACAGATTGAGTTAAAGCACCAAACCTCTACACAACCATGTTTGAGCAATACTTGCCAAATTGTTAGAAAAAATCAGCTTGCCACGTGTCCTGTATTTGACCTCTTTCAAAGATCCAAATAAACAATATTGGTAACAGCTGTCAATGAGGAATTATACCTAAAATTGAAGGCAGTTATAAGACTGACCGGTGATGAAAATGACTGTTTTCCAGATTTAAGCGCAACCCATTTGCGATATTTTCAACTTTTATCTTAGTTGATGGCTAAGAAGTGGTCCTGGATTTCATTACGTTTGGAAACTCAAAGTTTCCGCAGCATTCTAACATTTTTCTGCTGTTTGCATAGCTTTGAACTTCATTTCTGCTGAAAGTTTAGTGCTGTGTGAGCAAGGTTGCCAATACTTTCCAAGGGATGTGTTCAGGAGAGTCACCACTGTGTAGTAATTGACCAATATTGTCACACACAAAGTAGGATGGTTGGTATGGATGTTTCTCTTCTGCTTTATAATGTAACTTTCAATGAGCCTTTTTATTCATATTGCTAAATCTAGTGTGTAATTGTGGCGTATCCTGTCTGCGTTTTTGCACTTGTCACGTCGGAATTTGGCCGTTGTGGAACAAGAAGTTATTTTTGTTTCTTTTCTATGTTTGGTCAAAGAAGTTTGACTTGGATGAGTAGTATTTGACACTGACAAATTCTCCATCACACAAAACCTTTAGATTTGACTAATTCAAGGTCTATGGAATTCCGTTTGTGCCGTCAGGAAAAGATGTTAAGGGTTCAGTACATGAGTGCGACGACCTCCCATACCACTGTGCCGGCCAAGTCTCTGTGGCGCAATTGGTTAGCGCGTTCGGCTGTTAACCGAAAGGATGGTGGTTCGAGCCCACCCAGGGACGTTTGTTTGCTTTAAAACACAGATTGAGTTAAAGCACCAAACCTCTACACAACCATGTTTGAGCAATACTTGCCAAATTGTTAGAAAAAATCAGCTTGCCACGTGTCCTGTATTTGACCTCTTTCAAAGATCCAAATAAACAATATTGATAACAGCTGTCAATGAGGAATTATACCTAAAATTGAAGGCAGTTATAAGACTGACCGGTGATGAAAATGACTGTTTTCCAGATTTAAGCGCAACCCATTTGCGATATTTTCAACTTTTATCTTAGTTGATGGCTAAGAAGTGGTCCTGGATTTCATTACGTTTGGAAACTCAAAGTTTCCGCAGCATTCTAACATTTTTCTGCTGTTTGCATAGCTTTGAACTTCATTTCTGCTGAAAGTTTAGTGCTGTGTGAGCAAGGTTGCCAATACTTTCCAAGGGATGTGTTCAGGAGAGTCACCACTGTGTAGTAATTGACCAATATTGTCACACACAAAGTAGGATGGTTGGTATGGATGTTTCTCTTCTGCTTTATAATGTAACTTTCAATGAGCCTTTTTATTCATATTGCTAAATCTAGTGTGTAATTGTGCGTATCCTGTCTGCGTTTTTGCACTTGTCACGTCGGAATTTGGCCGTTGTGGAACAAGAAGTTATTTTTGTTTCTTTTCTATGTTTGGTCAAAGAAGTTTGACTTGGATGAGTAGTATTTGACACTGACAAATTCTCCATCACACAAAACCTTTAGATTTGACTAGTTCAAGGTCTATGGAATTCCGTTTGTGCCGTCAGGAAAAGATGTTAAGGGTTCAGTACATGAGTGCGACGACCTCCCATACCACTGTGCCGGCCAAGTCTCTGTGGCGCAATTGGTTAGCGCGTTCGGCTGTTAACCGAAAGGATGGTGGTTCGAGCCCACCCAGGGACGTTTGTTTGCTTTAAAACACAGATTGAGTTAAAGCACCAAACCTCTACACAACCATGTTTGAGCAATACTTGCCAAATTGTTAGAAAAAATCAGCTTGCCACGTGTCCTGTATTTGACCTCTTTCAAAGATCCAAATAAACAATATTGATAACAGCTGTCAATGAGGAATTATACCTAAAATTGAAGGCAGTTATAAGACTGACCGGTGATGAAAATGACTGTTTTCCAGATTTAAGCGCAACCCATTTGCGATATTTTCAACTTTTATCTTAGTTGATGGCTAAGAAGTGGTCCTGGATTTCATTACGTTTGGAAACTCAAAGTTTCCGCAGCATTCTAACATTTTTCTGCTGTTTGCATGGCTTTGAACTTCATTTCTGCTGAAAGTTTAGTGCTGTGTGAGCAAGGTTGCCAATACTTTCCAAGGGATGTGTTCAGGAGAGTCACCACTGTGTAGTAATTGACCAAAATTGTCACACACAAAGTAGGATGGTTGGTATGGATGTTTCTCTTCTGCTTTATAATGTAACTTTCAATGAGCCTTTTTATTCATATTGCTAAATCTAGTGTGTAATTGTGGCGTATCCTGTCTGCGTTTTTGCACTTGTCACGTCGGAATTTGGCCGTTGTGGAACAAGAAGTTATTTTTGTTTCTTTTCTATGTTTGGTCAAAGAAGTTTGACTTGGATGAGTAGTATTTGACACTGACAAATTCTCCATCACACAAAACCTTTAGATTTGACTAGTTCAAGGTCTATGGAATTCCGTTTGTGCCGTCAGGAAAAGATGTTAAGGGTTCAGTACATGAGTGCGACGACCTCCCATACCACTGTGCTGGCCAAGTCTCTGTGGCGCAATTGGTTAGCGCGTTCGGCTGTTAACCGAAAGGATGGTGGTTCGAGCCCACCCAGGGACGTTTGTTTGCTTTAAAACACAGATTGAGTTAAAGCACCAAACCTCTACACAACCATGTTTGAGCAATACTTGCCAAATTGTTAGAAAAAATCAGCTTGCCACGTGGATGTTTCTCTTCTGCTTTATAATGTAACTTTCAATGAGCCTTTTTATTCATATTGCTAAATCTACTGTGTAATTGTGGCGTATCCTGTCTGCGTTTTTGCACTTGTCACGTCGGAATTTGGCCATTGTGGAACAAGAAGTTATTTTTGTTTCTTTTCTATGTTTGGTCAAAGAAGTTTGACTTGGATGAGTAGTATTTGACACTGACAAATTCTCCATCACACAAAACCTTTAGATTTGACTAGTTCAAGGTCTATGGAATTCCGTTTGTGCCGTCAGGAAAAGATGTTAAGGGTTCAGTACATGACTGCGACGACCTCCCATACCGCTGTGCCGGCCAAGTCTCTGTGGCGCAATTGGTTAGCGCGTTCGGCTGTTAACCGAAAGGATGGTGGTTCGAGCCCACCCAGGGACGTTTGTTTGCTTTAAAACACAGATTGAGTTAAAGCACCAAACCTCTACACAACCATGTTTGAGCAATACTTGCCAAATTGTTAGAAAAAATCAGCTTGCCACGTGTCCTGTATTTGACCTCTTTCAAAGATCCAAATAAACAATATTGATAACAGCTGTCAATGAGGAATTATACCTAAAATTGAAGGCAGTTATAAGACTGACCGGTGATGAAAATGACTGTTTTCCAGATTTAAGCGCAACCCATTTGCGATATTTTCAACTTTTATCTTAGTTGATGGCTAAGAATTGGTCCTGGATTTCATTACGTTTGGAAACTCAAAGTTTCCGCAGCATTCTAACATTTTTTCTGCTGTTTGCATAGCTTTGAACTTCATTTCTGCTGAAAGTTTAGTGCTGTGTGAGCAAGGTTGCGTATACTTTCCAAGGGATGTGTTCAGGAGAGTCACCACTGTGTAGTAATTGACCAATATTGTCACACACAAAGTAGGATGGTTGGTATGGATGTTTCTCTTCTGCTTTATAATGTAACTTTCAATGAGCCTTTTTATTCATATTGCTAAATCTACTGTGTAATTGTGGCGTATCCTGTCTGCGTTTTTGCACTTGTCACGTCGGAATTTGGCCGTTGTGGAACAAGAAGTTATTTTTGTTTCTTTTCTATGTTTGGTCAAAGAAGTTTGACTTGGATGAGTAGTATTTGACACTGACAAATTCTCCATCACACAAAACCTTTAGATTTGACTAGTTCAAGGTCTATGGAATTCCGTTTGTGCCGTCAGGAAAAGATGTTAAGGGTTCAGTACATGACTGCGACGACCTCCCATACCGCTGTGCCGGCCAAGTCTCTGTGGCGCAATTGGTTACCGCGTTCGGATGTTAACCGAAAGGATGGTGGTTTGAGCCCACCCAGGGACGTTTGTTTGCTTTAAAACACAGATTGAGTTAAAGCACCAAACCTCTACACAACCAAGTTTGAGCAATACTTGCCAAATTGGTAGAAAAAAATCAGCTTGCCACGTGTCCTGTATTTGACCTCTTTCAAAGATCCAAATAAACAATATTGATAACAGCTGTCAATGAGGAGTTATACCTAAAATTGAAGGCAGTTATAAGACTGACCGGTGATGAAAATGACTGTTTTCCAGATTTAAGCGCAACCCATTTGCGATATTTTCAACTTTCATCTTAGTTGATGGCTAAGAATTGGTCCTGGATTTCATTACGTTTGGAAACTCAAAGTTTCCGCAGCATTCTAACATTTTTCTGCTGTTTGCATAGCTTTGAACTTCATTTCTGCTGAAAGTTTAGTGCTGTGTGAGCAAGGTTGCGTATACTTTCCAAGGGATGTGTTCAGGAGAGTCACCACTGTGTAGTAATTGACCAATATTGTCACACACAAAGTAGGATGGTTGGTATGGATGTTTCTCTTCTGCTTTATAATGTAACTTTCAATGAGCCTTTTTATTCATATTGCTAAATCTAGTGTGTAATTGTGGCGTATCCTGTCTGCGTTTTTGCACTTGTCACGTCGGAATTTGGCCGTTGTGGAACAAGAAGTTATTTTTGTTTCTTTTCTATGTTTGGTCAAAGAAGTTTGACTTGGATGAGTAGTATTTGACACTGACAAATTCTCCATCACACAAAACCTTTAGATTTGACTAGTTCAAGGTCTATGGAATTCTGTTTGTGCCGTCAGGAAAAGATGTTAAGGGTTCAGTACATGAGTGCGACGACCTCCCATACCACTGTGCCGGCCAAGTCTCTGTGGCGCAATTGGTTAGCGCGTTCGGCTGTTAACCGAAAGGATGGTGGTTCGAGCCCACCCAGGGACGTTTGTTTGCTTTAAAACACAGATTGAGTTAAAGCACCAAACCTCTACACAACCATGTTTGAGCAATACTTGCCAAATTGTTAGAAAAAATCAGCTTGCCACGTGTCCTGTATTTGACCTCTTTCAAAGATCCAAATAAACAATATTGATAACAGCTGTCAATGAGGAATTATACCTAAAATTGAAGGCAGTTATAAGACTGACCGGTGATGAAAATGACTGTTTTCCAGATTTAAGCGCAACCCATTTGCGATATTTTCAACTTTTATCTTAGTTGATGGCTAAGAAGTGGTCCTGGATTTCATTACGTTTGGAAACTCAAAGTTTCCGCAGCATTCTAACATTTTTCTGCTGTTTGCATAGGCTTTGAACTTCATTTCTGCTGAAAGTTTAGTGCTGTGTGAGCAAGGTTGCCAATACTTTCCAAGGGATGTGTTCAGGAGAGTCACCACTGTGTAGTAATTGACCAAATATTGTCACACACAAAGTAGGATGGTTGGTATGGATGTTTCTCTTCTGCTTTATAATGTAACTTTCAATGAGCCTTTTTATTCATATTGCTAAATCTAGTGTGTAATTGTGGCGTATCCTGTCTGCGTTTTTGCACTTGTCACGTCGGAATTTGGCCGTTGTGGAACAAGAAGTTATTTTTGTTTCTTTTCTATGTTTGGTCAAAGAAGTTTGACTTGGATGAGTAGTATTTGACACTGACAAATTCTCCATCACACAAAACCTTTAGATTTGACTAGTTCAAGGTCTATGGAATTCCGTTTGTGCCGTCAGGAAAAGATGTTAAGGGTTCAGTACATGAGTGCGACGACCTCCCATACCACTGTGCTGGCCAAGTCTCTGTGGCGCAATTGGTTAGCGCGTTCGGCTGTTAACCGAAAGGATGGTGGTTCGAGCCCACCCAGGGACGTTTGTTTGCTTTAAAACACAGATTGAGTTAAAGCACCAAACCTCTACACAACCATGTTTGAGCAATACTTGCCAAATTGTTAGAAAAAATCAGCTTGCCACGTGTCCTGTATTTGACCTCTTTCAAAGATCCAAATAAACAATATTGATAACAGCTGTCAATGAGGAATTATACCTAAAATTGAAGGCAGTTATAAGACTGACCGGTGATGAAAATGACTGTTTTCCAGATTTAAGCGCAACCCATTTGCGATATTTTCAACTTTTATCTTAGTTGATGGCTAAGAAGTGGTCCTGGATTTCATTACGTTTGGAAACTCAAAGTTTCCGCAGCATTCTAACATTTTTCTGCTGTTTGCATAGCTTTGAACTTCATTTCTGCTGAAAGTTTAGTGCTGTGTGAGCAAGGTTGCCAATACTTTCCAAGGGATGTGTTCAGGAGAGTCACCACTGTGTAGTAATTGACCAATATTGTCACACACAAAGTAGGATGGTTGGTATGGATGTTTCTCTTCTGCTTTATAATGTAACTTTCAATGAGCCTTTTTATTCATATTGCTAAATCTAGTGTGTAATTGTGGCGTATCCTGTCTGCGTTTTTGCACTTGTCACGTCGGAATTTGGCCGTTGTGGAACAAGAAGTTATTTTTGTTTCTTTTCTATGTTTGGTCAAAGAAGTTTGACTTGGATGAGTAGTATTTGACACTGACAAATTCTCCATCACACAAAACCTTTAGATTTGACTAGTTCAAGGTCTATGGAATTCCGTTTGTGCCGTCAGGAAAAGATGTTAAGGGTTCAGTACATGACTGCGACGACCTCCCATACCGCTGTGCCGGCCAAGTCTCTGTGGCGCAATTGGTTAGCGCGTTCGGCTGTTAACCGAAAGGATGGTGGTTCGAGCCCACCCAGGGACGTTTGTTTGCTTTAAAACACAGATTGAGTTAAAGCACCAAACCTCTACACAACCATGTTTGAGCAATACTTGCCAAATTGTTAGAAAAAATCAGCTTGCCACGTGTCCTGTATTTGACCTCTTTCAAAGATCCAAATAAACAATATTGATAACAGCTGTCAATGAGGAATTATACCTAAAATTGAAGGCAGTTATAAGACTGACCGGTGATGAAAATGACTGTTTTCCAGATTTAAGCGCAACCCATTTGCGATATTTTCAACTTTTATCTTAGTTGATGGCTAAGAATTGGTCCTGGATTTCATTACGTTTGGAAACTCAAAGTTTCCGCAGCATTCTAACATTTTTCTGCTGTTTGCATAGCTTTGAACTTCATTTCTGCTGAAAGTTTAGTGCTGTGTGAGCAAGGTTGCCATACTTTCCAAGGGATGTGTTCAGGAGAGTCACCACTGTGTAGTAATTGACCAATATTGTCACACACAAAGTAGGATGGTTGGTATGGATGTTTCTCTTCTGCTTTATAATGTAACTTTCAATGAGCCTTTTTATTCATATTGCTAAATCTAGTGTGTAATTGTGGCGTATCCTGTCTGCGTTTTTGCACTTGTCACGTCGGAATTTGGCCGTTGTGGAACAAGAAGTTATTTTTGTTTCTTTTCTATGTTTGGTCAAAGAAGTTTGACTTGGATGAGTAGTATTTGACACTGACAAATTCTCCATCACACAAAACCTTTAGATTTGACTAGTTCAAGGTCTATGGAATTCCGTTTGTGCCGTCAGGAAAAGATGTTAAGGGTTCAGTACATGAGTGCGACGACCTCCCATACCACTGTGCCGGCCAAGTCTCTGTGGCGCAATTGGTTAGCGCGTTCGGCTGTTAACCGAAAGGATGGTGGTTCGAGCCCACCCAGGGACGTTTGTTTGCTTTAAAACACAGATTGAGTTAAAGCACCAAACCTCTACACAACCATGTTTGAGCAATACTTGCCAAATTGTTAGAAAAAATCAGCTTGCCACATGGATGTTTCTCTTCTGCTTTATAATGTAACTTTCAATGAGCCTTTTTATTCATATTGCTAAATCTACTGTGTAATTGTGGCGTATCCTGTCTGCGTTTTTGCACTTGTCACGTCGGAATTTGGCCGTTGTGGAACAAGAAGTTATTTTTGTTTCTTTTCTATGTTTGGTCAAAGAAGTTTGACTTGGATGAGTAGTATTTGACACTGACAAATTCTCCATCACACAAACCTTTAGATTTGACTAGTTCAAGGTCTATGGAATTCCGTTTGTGCCGTCAGGAAAAGATGTTAAGGGTTCAGTACATGAGTGCGACGACCTCCCATACCACTGTGCCGGCCAAGTCTCTGTGGCGCAATTGGTTAGCGCGTTTGGCTGTTAACCGAAAGGATGGTGGTTCGAGCCCACCCAGGGACGTTTGTTTGCTTTAAAACACAGATTGAGTTAAAGCACCAAACCTCTACACAACCATGTTTGAGCAATACTTGCCAAATTGTTAGAAAAAATCAGCTTGCCACGTGTCCTGTATTTGACCTCTTTCAAAGATCCAAATAAACAATATTGATAACAGCTGTCAATGAGGAATTATACCTAAAATTGAAGGCAGTTATAAGACTGACCGGTGATGAAAATGACTGTTTTCCAGATTTAAGCGCAACCCATTTGCGATATTTTCAACTTTTATCTTAGTTGATGGCTAAGAAGTGGTCCTGGATTTCATTACGTTTGGAAACTCAAAGTTTCCGCAGCATTCTAACATTTTTCTGCTGTTTGCATAGCTTTGAACTTCATTTCTGCTGAAAGTTTAGTGCTGTGTGAGCAAGGTTGCCAATACTTTCCAAGGGATGTGTTCAGGAGAGTCACCACTGTGTAGTAATTGACCAATATTGTCACACACAAAGTAGGATGGTTGGTATGGATGTTTCTCTTCTGCTTTATAATGTAACTTTCAATGAGCCTTTTTATTCATATTGCTAAATCTAGTGTGTAATTGTGGCGTATCCTGTCTGCGTTTTTGCACTTGTCACGTCGGAATTTGGCCGTTGTGGAACAAGAAGTTATTTTTGTTTCTTTTCTATGTTTGGTCAAAGAAGTTTGACTTGGATGAGTAGTATTTGACACTGACAAATTCTCCATCACACAAAAACCTTTAGATTTGACTAGTTCAAGGTCTATGGAATTCCGTTTGTGCCGTCAGGAAAAGATGTTAAGGGTTCAGTACATGAGTGCGACGACCTCCCATACCACTGTGCCGGCCAAGTCTCTGTGGCGCAATTGGTTAGCGCGTTCGGCTGTTAACCGAAAGGATGGTGGTTCGAGCCCACCCAGGGACGTTTGTTTGCTTTAAAACACAGATTGAGTTAAAGCACCAAACCTCTACACAACCATGTTTGAGCAATACTTGCCAAATTGTTAGAAAAAATCAGCTTGCCACATGGATGTTTCTCTTCTGCTTTATAATGTAACTTTCAATGAGCCTTTTTATTCATATTGCTAAATCTACTGTGTAATTGTGGCGTATCCTGTCTGCGTTTTTGCACTTGTCACGTCGGAATTTGGCCGTTGTGGAACAAGAAGTTATTTTTGTTTCTTTTCTATGTTTGGTCAAAGAAGTTTGACTTGGATGAGTAGTATTTGACACTGACAAATTCTCCATCACACAAAACCTTTAGATTTGACTAGTTCAAGGTCTATGGAATTCCGTTTGTGCCGTCAGGAAAAGATGTTAAGGGTTCAGTACATGACTGCGACGACCTCCCATACCGCTGTGCCGGCCAAGTCTCTGTGGCGCAATTGGTTAGCGCGTTCGGCTGTTAACCGAAAGGATGGTGGTTCGAGCCCACCCAGGGACGTTTGTTTGCTTTAAAACACAGATTGAGTTAAAGCACCAAACCTCTACACAACCATGTTTGAGCAATACTTGCCAAATTGTTAGAAAAAATCAGCTTGCCACGTGTCCTGTATTTGACCTCTTTCAAAGATCCAAATAAACAATATTGATAACAGCTGTCAATGAGGAATTATACCTAAAATTGAAGGCAGTTATAAGACTGACCGGTGATGAAAATGACTGTTTTCCAGATTTAAGCGCAACCCATTTGCGATATTTTCAACTTTTATCTTAGTTGATGGCTAAGAAGTGGTCCTGGATTTCATTACGTTTGGAAACTCAAAGTTTCCGCAGCATTCTAACATTTTTCTGCTGTTTGCATAGCTTTGAACTTCATTTCTGCTGAAAGTTTAGTGCTGTGTGAGCAAGGTTGCCAATACTTTCCAAGGGATGTGTTCAGGAGAGTCACCACTGTGTAGTAATTGACCAATATTGTCACACACAAAGTAGGATGGTTGGTATGGATGTTTCTCTTCTGCTTTATAATGTAACTTTCAATGAGCCTTTTTATTCATATTGCTAAATCTAGTGTGTAAATTGTGGCGTATCCTGTCTGCGTTTTTGCACTTGTCACGTCTGAATTTGGCCGTTGTGGGAACAAGAAGTTATTTTTGTTTCTTTTCTATGTTTGGTCAAAGAAGTTTGACTTGGATGAGTAGTATTTGACACTGACAAATTCTCCATCACACAAAACCTTTAGATTTGAACTAAGTTCAAGGTCTATGGAATTCCCGTTTGTGCCGTCAGGAAAAGATGTTAAGGGTTCAGTACATGAGTGCGACGACCTCCCATACCACTGTGCCGGCCAAGTCTCTGTGGCGCAATTGGTTAGCGCGTTCGGCTGTTAACCGAATAGGATGGTGGTTCGAGCCCACCCAGGGGACGTTTGTTTGCTTTAAAAACACAGATTGAGTTAAAGCACCAAACCTCTACACACCATGGTTTGAGCAATACTTGCCAAAATTGTTAGAAAAAAATCAGCTTGCCAGGATGTTTTCTCTTCTGCTTTATAATGTAACTTTCAATGAGCCTTTTTATTCATAGTGCTAAATCTACTGTGTATTGTGGCGTAATCCTGTCTGGTGTTTTGCACTTGTCACGTCGGAATTTGGCCATTGCCATTGGGGAACAGAAGTTATTTTTGTTTCTTTTCTTCTATGTTTGGTCAAAGAAGTTTGACTTGGGATGAGTAGTATTTGACACTGACAATTCTCCATCACACAAAACCTTTAGATTTGACTAGTTCAAGGTCTATGGAATTCCGTTTGTGCCGTCAGGAAAAAGATGTTAAGGGTTCAGTACATGACTGCCGACGACCTCCCATACCGCTTGCCGGCCAAGTCTCTGTGGCGCAATTGGTTAGCGCATTCGGCTGTTAAACCGAAAGGATGGTGGTTCGAGCCCACCCAGGGACGTTTGTTTGCTTTAAAACACAGATTGAGTTAAAGCACCAAACCTCTACCACAACCATGTTTGAGCATACTTGCCAATTGTTAGAAAAATCAGCTTGCCACGTGTCCTGTATTGGACCTTTTCAAAGATCACAAATAACAATATTGATAACAGCTGTCAATGAGGAATTATACCTAAATTGAAGGCAGTTATAAGACTGACCGGTGATGAAAATGACTGTTTTCCAGATTTAAGCGCAACCCATTTGCGATATTTTCAACTTTTATCTTAGTTGATGGCTAAGAAGTGGTCCTGGATTTCATTACGTTTGGAAACTCAAGTTTCCGCAGCATTTCTAACATTTTTTCTTTCTGCTGTTGCATAGCTTTGAACTTCATTTCTGCTGAAAGTTTAGTGCTGTGTGAGCAAGGTTGCCATACTTTCCAAGGGATGTGTTCAGGAGAGTCACCACTGTGTAGTAATTGACCAATATTGTCACACACAAAGTAGGATGGTTGGGTATGGATGTTTTCTCTTCTGCTTTATATGTAACTTTCAATGAGCCTTTTTATTCATATTGCTAAATCTAGTGTGTAATTGTGGCGTATCCTGTCTGCGTTTTTGCACTTGTCACGTCGGAATTTGGCCGTTGTGGAACAAGAAGTTATTTTTTGTTTCTTTTCTATGTTTGGTCAAAGAAGTTTGACTTGGATGAGTAGTATTTGACACTGACAAATTCTCCATCACACAAAACCTTTAGATTTGACTAGTTCAAGGTCTATGGAATTCCGTTTTGTGCCGTCAGGAAAAGATGTTAAGGGTTCAGTACATGAGTGCGACGACCTCCCATACCACTGTGCCGGCCAAGTCTCTGTGGCGCAATTGGTAGCGCTTCGGCTGTTAACTGAAAGGATGGTGGTTCGAGCCCACCCAGGGACGTTTGTTTGCTTTAAAACACAGATTGAGTTAAAGCACCAAACCTCTACACAACCATGTTTGAGCAATACTTGCCAAATTGTTAGAAAAAATCAGCTTGCCACATGGATGTTTCTCTTCTGCTTTATAATGTAACTTTCAATGGAGCCTTTTTATTTCATATTGCTAAATCTACTGTGTAATTGTGGGCGTATCCTGTTGCGTTTTTGCACTTGTCACGTCGGAATTTGGCGTTGTGGAACAAGAAGTTATTTTTGTTTCTTTTCTATGTTTGGTCAAAGAAGTTTGACTTGGATGAGTAGTATTTGACACTGACAAATTCTCCATCCACAAAACCTTTAGATTTGACTAGTTCAGGTCTAGGGAATTCCGTTTGTGCCGTCAGGAAAAGATGTTAAGGGTCAGTACATGAGTGCGACGACCTCCCATACCACTGTGCCGGCCAAGTCTCTGTGGCGCAATTGGTTAGCGCTTTTGGCTGTTAACCGAAGGAATGGTGGTTCGAGCCCACCCAGGGACGTTTGTTTGCTTTAAAACACAGATTGAGTTAAAGCACCAAACCTCTACACAACCATGTTTGAGCAATACTTGCCAAATTGTTAGAAAAATCAGCTGCCACGTGTCTGTATTTGACCTCTTTCAAAGATCCAATAAACAATATTGATAACGCTGTCAATGAGGAATTATACCTAAAATTGAAGCAGTGATAAGACTGACCGGTGATGAAAATGACTGTTTTCCAGATTTAATCGCAACCCATTTGCGATATTTTCAACTTTTATCTTAGTTG